>NW_026928773.1:0-35464 GCF_032062105.1 Saccostrea cuccullata | reverse complement strand
ATTTGATTCCACCTGGAATTTTCAGTGGGGGGGGGGGGTCCCAAGTGTATGCCCTGCATTTGCACAGATTTTTATTGTTTGTGGATTTCTTTTGAGGTTGATAACTTTGTATATTCACCTTTTTATACCCCCCGCTTGAAAAGTGGGAAGGTATATAGTACCGGTAATCGGGATTTCCGTCCGTCTGTTACGCTTTATCTCTTATCCGCAACTCCTCTTATACTGCTGCGTGAAATTTAATGAAACTTTCACAAAATCTTTATTACATATTGCCATTGTGCACCTCCTATTTTGCTTTTTTATTCGACACGTATTTTAGGTTTCCCATAGCAAAACATGGACATTGCCATTATATGTTTACCTATGACGTCACATATAGAAGCTTCTGGATTACGTTTGATAGGACGAGTTATTCTTTACACATTACCGTAAAACAATATATAGCAACACATGGACATTATGGGAGGCGGGAGGTATCATTTAGTGAGCTCATTGCTCACAGTACCTCTAGTTCATTTTATAACAAAGATACAAAATAGCTGAAAGTCTGTAGAAATTCTCATTATATACAAGTACAAATGTAAAAGATACAAAATAACAAGAAAGAAAAAAAAACTAATTACCAGAACAAAAGAAATGTATCTAGTCAATGGGAATAAGTATTCTTGCTCAACAGACTTACTTTTTCTATAACAATTTTTCCAATTTGAATATGTGCAATACCATTTAGAATAGTTTGGAATGCAAAAAGGTACTTTTTAAACTGTAGTTAACAGCTTTTAAGTTCATCATGCAGAAAAGAATCATGTCAGATAATTATTTTCCTTTCCATATCTTTAAACAAACAACCCAAACTTAAATGGCCATTGCCAAAAAAAAAAGAGAGAGAGAGAGAGAGAGAGAGAGAGAGAGAGAGGAGAATCTTGGCTCGTATACTGATATTTAAAAAAAGACTAATTACGAAAATAAACTGTGTCAGTATGCTATACAAGAAAAAATTAAAAATAAATTAATAAAAAAAAAATGAACTTTTAATTGTAAACTTTAACATTTTTCATAATTAACCTTCATACCATGCACCAAAAAAAACGCCTTTCCTAGAAAAATAAGTCATTAAACAGTATTCCTCTGAAGTAGGCGCACGGGAAAATGAATATTTTAACTTCTTAACAGTAGTCCAGTCTATAACAACCTTTACTAGGATTAATGAGTAGATGTGTACTTCTGTCTGAATAATTGGCAGCCCACTGTTTCCCAGTTATGACTGTACAGTTACTCAATAACCCTCTGGTAATTATTGTTAAAGGTTGTTTCAGTCTAATATTAATCATTCAGTAATGATGTTGCAGGTTGTAATTGGCCCAATATTAGGAGAGGGGGTGGCAAGCATTTAACTAAAACTTTTCTGTAGCAAAATACTATACTCAGAAGAACCCCCTCTTTCGCCCTCGTATTGGTGTTCTATAAGCATGATGAATATCTAAATCAGAGTTTAAGCGTTTTTTCCTATATCAAAAGTGGCAATCATTATTACCTATAAATGAAATTTCTTTTTATAAAATACACTAAAGCATTGGGTTACCCTCTCAGTACCATGCTTGTTTTTCTCGGTCATTTGACAACGAGTCTTATGAATCATAGTTTTAAAATCTCCTGATTAAAGAACATAAATATTACACTTAGCTTATTTAATCGATAGGATATTTAATCCGGAATAACATTTGCCCATAAAAGGAAGAGATAAACAAGTTTGCGCTGTTCAGACAATTATTTGTTTACGATCGAGGTATAAGAAATTTTATCAAATGAATTCCCTGGTATTCTAAAGTATACGTATAGACGTTATTGAGAGAATTTAAGGGGCACCATTAAAAATTGTAAATGAATCATTATGGATCGGTGTTATCATGTCTCGTAGTAAATTGTTCAGGTGTTAAATTACATTTAACTAACCAAGCCATAAAAGCTACCTGTATCTTTGGAGTACTTAGGAAAATGACACTCTTACTTGCAAATAAACTGTCAATTAGATCTCCTTAATGTTGCCAAATTATTACATACATGTACAGTTGTAAAGTAGAGATTTATAAAACTACGATTTTTTATACAAAGTACATGGGAAATTTTGGCGATATAAATACTTTTTCTTGTTCTGTCGTGTTAAAAAACACTCTGTTTTATTATTGCCATCGTAGATACTGGTACTTACAATTTACCTAGAAATATTTAAAAAAAACTGTTTCTTCAGTGTCCATATCAATTTTGGGGGAAAAATCAAAACTTTCAATTAAAGAAGTCTCTCGGATGAAAAACTAATTAATTATCGCCACTTTGCCCTCATCGATAAAAACCCATCCGTACCTTCATACGAGATTCAAAGAATCCAATGATAAAACATGTATAACTTCGGATAGATATATGCATGGTTTTCGGGACATATGATTTATTTTATTAATTAAAAACTTCGCGATAATACAAGACGGTACACATATATGTAATATTATTTTATAAAAACAATAATCGTATGAAACACCTACGTATATTAAAACAGTAGTAAACCCCTGCATAGATTAACAACATTAGTAATCCCCTACAAAGACTAATGCACAGATTAATTTTTTAATTTGTTGTTTCTTTGTCTATACATTTGTGGAGAAATTCCTCTAATAAAGGAAATACCAACAAGCTCTAAAATATTTTAAAAGACCATATATGTAGTATATTGATTGTTCATTATTCAAAAAAGCTTATAATTAAAAGAACTGAAGAGGCGAACAATGCTAGCAAAATGCTTATTGTGCGACAAACAAGAAAATGAAGATCATGTTTCAATTATGGCAAAATCCATTTGAGTGGTAAAATCTCCACAATCTGGATCCATTTTTTTTTTTTAATACAAATTTCATTCCATTTGAGTGGATCTCCGCTCCATTTTTTTAAAAAAAAGATTTTGTGTGTAAAAATGAATATTTTTTCGGATAACAAGAACATGGATCAACATGGATCAAAGACTAATAATACCGGGTATCTTTTTTTAAAAAATACACTTTTTCACACAACATATTTATGTTATCCAGAAATATCCATTTACAATGTAACTAATTAAGGGCATATCACAACATGAACTAAATGTCAATATTTAAAAAAGATATCGTTTTATACATTTGAGGCTGTAGGAATTTTACACGCGTTACTTGTCCATCTCCTTAAAAGTGTTAGGCCGGAACCGGGCTATAAAATTGTTGATATACACAGTAGTAGTTACACAGGTTAATTCAGCCGTAGTTTTCGCAAATTGACTTACACTAGAGAAAAACTGTAATGTATCATATTTCAGTTCACCCAAAATTTAACGAAGAATCTTAAAACAATATATGTATTTTGTGCAAAAAATGTCTGGAATCTCATAAAATAAAGACATTTTGTATTTGTATTCTTTTAACTTTTTTGTATTGTTTAATTTCATTAATATTTTTTCAGTACTGTAAAATCACATATTTTCGTGGGGTCAGATTTTCGTGGTTTGAGGAAAAAATGTTGGTTTATGGGGATTTGATTTCGTGGATGAAGAACTTTTAAGTAGTTGTGCATATGAAAATTTACATTTCGTGATGGGCATGAATTCGTGGGTCTCTTCATACCTCGAAAACAACGAAAATTAAACCCCCAAAAATTTTGTCACAATTTTATATTTTCCATAAAACCTTTACTGGGTTTTGAAAGGCCGTGATTTGAGATGGTTTTTAACTAGATATTCTAAGCCTTAATATGCCATTTTCAGTTTTTAAAGTTTTTATTAAAAAATTCTCTCTTTAAAAATAATGTTTAGGCCTTTCTGAATTACTGATATGAGTTTTGATTTGGAGATGGTGTGTTAAAGATGTTTTAGTATACATGTATGTATTGATATATTTTACTTTCAATAAATTGCATAGATTGTAAAATTTCATTGGAAAGATATATAAAAAATTCTCCCATTTTTTACACGTTTTTAGTTACAATAAGGGAAAAATATTTTCAACGACGATCATAGCATGGTTTCGACAATTTTACGATATTAACATTTTAGTGACGTCTACGGCTTTTTCTTTTATACATTTTCAGTTTTTTTAAAATTTTTTAAAGTTTGTATGACGTAGAGAAACAATTTCTGGAATCTTTAACTGGTTCAATTTTAATGTTTAGGCTGCTTCACAAGTGATATATTTAAAAAAAAAAAAGATATGAGGTTTTTGATTTGGGGATGGTGTGTTAAAGTTTTTAAGTTATGTTTTAGTATAAATGCTATGTATTTTTCTGAATATATTTTACTTTCAACAAATTGCATAGATTGTAAAATTTCATTGGAGAGAGAGATATAAAGAGAGAGAGAGAGAGAGAGAGAGAGCAATGAAATATATAAAAACATTATTTTGGAAAATAGTTACGTGGGTATGTTAGTTAAAAATAAGGGAAAAATATTTTCAACGACGATCATTGCATGGTTTCGACAATTTTACGATATTAACATTTTAGTGACGTCTACGGTTTTTTCTTTTATGCAGTAGAGCAGTTACTTTTCACGTATATCGTACAAAGTTACCTGTATGACGTAGAGAAAAAAAAAAGCATTTATTTTGCTCATATTTACTGTATATACAGTATACCTGTGCCATTTAAAGCTGTATGTTCACAAGTGATATATTTAAAAAAAGAAGATAAATGGGGATTTTTAAAGAGTATTTGTCGGTGTAATGAGTCAAATATCAGAAAAAAGTTTTTAAGTTATGTTAAAAATTGATGCATATATATAAATGTTAATGTATTTTTCTGTAGCCGTTGTCCTTTTTTTATCCCCCTTTCAACAGAATGAAAAAAATACAGTTCTCAGAGAGAGAGAGAGAGAGAGAGAGAGAGAGAGAGAGAGAGAGAGAGAGAGAGAGAGAGAGAGAGAGAGAGCAGGATAACAAAAATTAATATTTTGACTAAATAAAAATCAGTTAAATCTTATTAAACCACGTGAAAAGATTTAGATTGCCGAACTCTTAAAATACTCATCGTCGCAACCCACGGGTTTTTGCTACAATGAAAAATACCTCGAGTTACAATTTGTTGATTTAACAATTGATTCATCTACACAATATCACGATTGACCTGGTAAAAAAAAATTCAACAAATTATATCATTTTGAACAGGCAGATGTGATAATTATATCATCATCACTATCTAAATAAAATAACATTATTTGAAATATTTTTGAAATTAAAAGTTGTTTATTAAAGTTTAAATGAACTTGACATTACATGAAGATCAAAATATTTTATATAATTTTCATCTAACAGGATATTATATTAGCCAGTCAGGAAACAGATTTCTATTCAAACAATAATATTTTTATCGTACTTGACAGGGGGTCTGTGGAATTTGATTTCATTGTTGATTATGAGGTGAAGTTTAATTTAGAAAGTATCATTTGAAAACAAATAGTTAAAATTTACATGTATATTTTTTTGAAAAAAAAAGAAATTTGTTATGTATGAAAAAAAAAAAAACAGGAAGTTGACATATATATATATATATATATATGTGTGTGGGTGTGTGTGTGTGTGTGTGTGTGTATGTGTGTGTGTGTGGGTGGGTGTGTGTGTGTGTGTGTGTGTGTGTGTGTGTGTGTGTATAAAAATACATTAAAAAATTGCATGTTTTAAAAAAATCGACCTGCTTAATTCTGTACTTTTAGTTAAAACTGTCATTGCACAAATAATGTAATATCAATGAAGAGCAAGTTGGACGTGAATGGTCTGTGAATGGCTGTTATTGAAAGCATGAAATATATAAAAGAAAAGACACCTATAAAATCAGCCATTTGCAATGCACTTTTGGTTTCATATCTCAACATTAAATTTGGACAAAATAAACGGGAAAACAACTTTCCAGAGGCTATCGAAGTCCTACATTCCCTTTATTGATTAACATATTATGTTTCTGCAATTATGGCTTTAACTAAAAGTACGGAATTAATTAGATGCATTTTTTAAAATTACATGTATTTTTAAAAAAAGGTATTTTTCTCGATAAATATACTTTTTTAATTATTTGTTATCAAGTGGTACTTTGTATATGTTAATTAGTGATATATTTGTAAACCGTAAGAGTTTTAACTTTATAAACCACACAGTTTTTGAGTTATTAAAATAACATGAGCATGTTGACGTTTGGCTAAATCTTAATAAAAGTCAGCTTATATCATTAAAATAGGTTTTATGCAAACGAAAGAATATTACAGAGAAAATTATTAATATTTTAAGCATGTAAACGTTATAATTTTTACGCTTTCTGTTATGATAGAGTAAAGTGTTTGCCTGTCGGCCGAAGGCAAACAGTCTGGTTCTTCGAAGGGTCAACAAAACACATTTTGTTATTCCTTTTACTTTATATTTCGACGTATCACGAGGCAATTTTCGTTTAACCACACTACAGTCTTGTCTAATTCCAAGGAACACAAATAATACATAGCTGAACCCACCCACCCTTTGTCTGTTAGCGGTCCAACATCTCATCGACATGTCCAACATCCCATTCTGCGGTCAAATATCAATTTTTTAATGCCATTTCGGTAAAACATTGGAAATGTTATACTTTTTAGTATAGGATTATATAGGAGTAAATAGGACACAATTTTGAATGGTATAACAATATGTTTTCAAGAATTTCCTATTGTCTTCTTTTTAAAAATTCTTAAAATAAACAGGGTTCTTAATGAATTATAGTGTACACTGCATTATATGCACTTTTTAAGGAAGTCTATCCAATGATAATACGTCTTCGTAATAAAACTGACCAATTTCATACACATCAGGCTCCTAATGCGTAGGTTTATCGAAACTGTTCTCTATAAGAATATCAATTATTCTTAGCTTTAATATTGTCTAAACAATTAACTTTCAGTTTAGATCTAAGATAGCTATGCAACTTTTGCATTTTATACGATGTAAATACATGTAATATGGTTTTGGCATACATATCATATACCCCCAACAACTTGCAGAGAGTTTAAGGTTTGATGCTTTATGTTGTGAAAGGCAGTGCAAATTTTACCCCTAAAATATAAATAATGAAAACATTAATTTGGAAATTTGGTAAATAAAGAATCAAGTACGTTACGATAGAAAAAAATATTTTCGACGAAGATCATTGCATGATTTCGAACTTGCGTCGGCATTTTCCGATATTTAACTGACGTCTACAGCCCCCTTCTTTTATGTCGTCGAGCAATTATTTTTCAAGTATAGTGTACAAAGTTACCTGTATGACGTAGATAAAAAATTAGACAAGATTTATAGGTCACCATACCTGTGTCATTAAAACCTGTCTGTTTATATAGTTCAATTGACAGTTTAATGGGATAATTTAAAAGCACAATTTGTTCGTGTAATGATCTAAAAAATCAAAAATAACTTAGAAGGTCGTAAAATGGTGCATCTCTCCATGTTTTTGTATTTTGGCTGTTGTTTCTGTTGCCCTTTATTTTGTATACCCGCCATCTAAACAGAATAGGAGAGATATTGATCCTAGAAAATAGAATGGAAATTACTTGTTTTGTCCCTATCAAAGAAAATGTGTTAAATATTCCATCGTGAGTATTTTAATAAATTCAAAAGTAAATTGACTATTTATAAACAATTTTAGATGCGTATCAAATCACTAAATGTAGATGAAATGAATGCATTTACTTTTTGTGCATAATTCTCTTAGAATATGGGACGAAAAATATCAGTGAATGTAACAGTGGTTAAAATACTTGTTTTGGAATCTAAAACTTCAGACCAATTTTTCTGGAAAATGATATAAATTGACTGAAAGAATTTGTTTATTTTTGGTTCCACAAATTGCATATTCTCTAATAATTTATTGATTGTGCATTTCTTAGAGACTTACTTACTTAGGATATATTACACATTATTTAAGTATACTGAGTCTTTAGATATAGAGAAGCATTGATTTCGTATTATCAAAAATCCCCATAACATAATAGAGTTTGAGTCCTATTTCAAGACAATCCTGCAATAGTTTATGATGAAAATAAACTATATTTTTTTGCTTTATTTTCTTTTTATATTTTTAAAAACAAATATTTACTTAGTATTTTAAAAAGCCCATTATGTTTCCGATAATATCGTCTGATACTTTTTGAGGGACTGGTCTTCAACTTCTTAAAATATATTAAGTATTTCCTGCCAAATTTTTTAGTCCGATAGACAAAAACATTGTAAAGGGATTTTAAAACATTTGGACATATCTAACTATTTGTGGATAAAAGTTTTCCTATTTGATATATACATCACGGCATGTATATCATATGACAAAAATATATATAAAGTTGTTATACTTTTCCTTTATTTGTATTATTATTTACACACTAATTTATCGACGATTTTTCTGCCATTTCTCGATAATGACAAGGAACACACGGCGGGTGTGACCGGTTAACGGCAGGGGATGCTCATTCCTCCATGGCACCTGATCCCACCTCTGGTGTTTCGGAGGTCCGTGTTTGCTCTTCTCCAATTTTGTATTGCTTTGACTTTTGAGCTTAAACACTGTTCGTTATCTCCCTATATTTCATTTATTAAATCAGTAAGTTTTTTCAATGTAAAGTTTAATACTGAACCACTTAACCACTTATTAGATTACAATAATTGGTTAGGTTATTATGAATTAGTCTTTTAATTTAAATTCCTTTGAATACTGTTATGACTTCCGCAATATTAATCACTCCATGTTTATTTTTCCGTCAATGCTATCAATCACGTACAGCGTAGCCCACATAGATGCAAGGACTTTTCAAATGTCGTTTACTAAGAAACTGTTTAAGTAGTAATTTTCTCTGTTTATCTCTTTGTTGTTGATGTACCAAACATTAAAGTCTAAACTACTTAAAATAAAGAAAATACATATTATGCCAGTCTGATTAAAATCAAACCTTCACTAGCTCCTTTTTATTTTGTTTGACGTGCGACAAACAAAATAAAAAGAAGCTAGTTAAGGTTTGATTTTAATCAGACTGATAGTATGCCTAATATTTGAAGTTTTAATGACTGAAGATAACGTACAAATCACACCAAAACTGTTTGACAAACGAGAGGACCTCTGCTTTTCCATTGTCAGCCTTCCTTATTTATGTATTTTAAAATATTCCGCTATCACCTGCATATAGGATTTACGTCTCCCAATTTATGTGATACACAAGAGGATGCTCCGAGTGCGATCATTTTAGAAATAAAGCAAACTACTATGAGATAAGTTGAAGTAACCAGGTTTTCAACAATATTGTTTAAAGACAGCATTCTGTTATTCCCAAAATGATCTTGTTAGTACATACAACCATGCATAGTCATTTTAATCGTTAGGCCAACATTTCATAACTTATATGGTCGGTATGGTGACCTTGTCAATCATTGTTTTTATTTCTTAATTCCATTAATTTTGTTTGTCCTTTGTTTTTATACTAATTTTGACTAGGGAAAATTTCGTCTACTTGATCAATAGTTAGGTCTCACGATGGACGTGACAGGTCAACAGGGGATGCTTTCCTCCAAACCACCTGATCCAAACTCTGGAAGTTCCGGGCGTCTGAGTTCTATACTGCAAAACAAATTTGTATTGTTTTAGATTCATTATCTTTAGTCATTTTAGTTGTATCTGAAATATTCTTATTTCAGTGAGTGCAATTTACGTCAAAGATGGGATTTTTCATGTTTTTCCCACAAATTTTTAAAATACAATCATTTTTTTTGTCGAAACTGTCTTTGAATAGTAAACAAATGCGTTAACGCATTGCTTTTTAAAAATATATGGGCCTATATGTATACATTCTACTGACGTTCGCAGATTTTCTTATCAAATAAAAAAATGTCCATTTATATCTATCCTTTCTATAAGTACGCAATGTATTGTTACCTGTCTGACGCAAATGGCGAAATGTTTTTAAATAAACCGAATTACTAGGTCATGTTACTTTTGTAATAAATTTTTCTGTAGTAGAGCAATTTTTTTTAGGTAATAAGAAAATGTTCTTTTTCAATTAACGAATAATTGAAATAATTTTTTTATTCCTTATGAATTGTTAAACATTGATTCAATTTTTCAGAAACTAATATTAGACTTTAAAAAAATACTCTGGTTACTTTCATTTTCGCATACATTTTTTATCTTTATCCGGAAAGAAGATGCCCAATTCTTCAAAGGAAAATTACAGGTCAGAAATTGTCAATCCTACAAGGTTTTGCCGAAGAAAATTGAACAACAGTTCTTTTTTAAATTTAATTAGACCTCACAATATTAAACAAGTAATATAATATTAAACAAAATGATGTATTGCGATCCATAGTTTGATTTTTTAAAAATTCCTTTACCAGTGAAAAGAACCATACATTTAATTCATGTTATAAAACTAAAGCTGTCTTTCTGAAGAGTCTTCACATGAGCAGACATAGATTGTGTGCAATATTTGCTTATTAATCAGATTTATTTATTTAAAAAAAGCCATATAACTGTGATCTCTTTTACAAAAAGTAAGAGCATAATATATTTGTATACAGAAAACCAGGGATTATTCGACATCAAATGGATTCTTTGATAAATTCTCTCCATTCATTTTGTATCCACTTAAGAATACATGTATAAACAGTTAAATTTTGCTAGGCTTTCAAAGCGCGTGAGTCTTCTCAACATTTCAATCTTGTATCATTCTGCAACATAACTACATCTGAAAAAAAGTTGTTTGAAAAACATATTTAGCAAAATTGCGATCTGATTAAAATCAGATCTTTGTTACGCTCCGAAATTCTGATGATCGCTGAACAGCGACCTTCAGAATTTCGGATCAAATTGGCAAAATTGTGATCACACCTTAAAAGGAAATATAGCGTTTAAATGCCATGTAAAACTAAAAAAAAAATAATGCATTGATTTATCCTCTGTAAAAGGCGTGTCAATATAAACTGGAAACTGATAATGTATAATGGTTCAAGAATTAGTTTTTAAGTCATGAATTTTTCTATAAAAGTACATGGGGGTTTCCACTTGGAAAATCATCTTTATATTTGTTGCTTTCATTTACTGAAAACCCGTTATTTCGAAAGTCAGTATAGCACTCAATAAACCATAACCATTGCAGCTTGCTGGATAATCTGGTGCAAACTCTAATTTTTGCAGTGTTTAAAATCTCATAAGACAAAGGCTTATTATTAGGCAGTCAAAAATACCTAAATTATCAATAAGACAACAATACCTTATCTGCTGAAAGTATGACTAAGCTTCAGGGTTTTTTTTTCCTGAACTGGTAGGGAGATATACACTTTCCTATTACAAGCAATAGGATAAGTTACCCCAAACAAACCGATGCAATATTTATGCCTTAAAATTTATATATATAGTCGTAATAGTCAGCATAGCATTTACTTACACAATATTCAATGATCTCGGAGTAGCAACCTTTCTTCTTCCAGGAGAAAGAAAACGAACTCCTAGCTACTAGTTAACATATTTGGTCTATTTGTAGCAATAGCTTTTTATGCATTTTCAAAAACACTAGGGTATAATACAAGAAAAATCATTAAAAGTTTAGGAAAGATTGTCTGAGAATATCAATGAAATTTAAATTTATTTTGCAGATTTCATCTATTTTCTATTTTTCTGGCTACGGTAGTCATTTTTGGAAATTTAGAATATGGAAAGCACAATAAAGGTTTGGTGATCAACATTTCTGTAAAGTTTTATAAATACTAGTAATTCTCAAGCCTACCTAAGATGTGTGTATTTATTTCTAATGCAAATAAAAAGTGACATATATATTATTTAATATATCATATGCCTGCATGGCACAGTGATTATAGGAAGTTGATCATTACATCGCAGGTTTGAATTTCAATGAAAAACGTTGAGACCTGTTTTTCCGATGAGATCATATAAACCGAGGTCCCTTGTAGCAGAAGGTGTTGACAAGAACAAAACCCCTCAACGCTCAATGACCCTAAGTTAGATTTGCAATCCTCTACTCTCATGTGGTGGCTTCTCAATATGACCGAACTAATTTAAATGGGCTTTCAGCCAAAAAAAAAAAAAAAAAAAAAAAATAAAAAAAAAAAAATAATAATCGTTTTGAAAAACTGTTGTATTAATTTCCAGAGCGTAAATAGAATAAACTGAATAGATGTAATATAAAAAGCATTTATGTAAATTAAGATTGCCAGAAATAAAATTTATTTTATTTGGAAACAAATTTAATTAATCTGAAACCATGCAGCATTTATTGAAAACGTACCAAAGAACCAAAGTCTACGAGGAAATGGGATCAATCTATTTTATGTTTGTAACTTATTGAACCAGTTTAATGTCACCGTTAGGAACGTCAAGCTACTTACGTTAAAAGACAAAGTTATTTTTGGAGAATTCAATGTTTGTTTAAAATTGTTATTTCATTAATGTGTTTTCTCAAAATCTTACTAATTATCATTAAGTTAATGACAAATTCCTTCCAATATGTTTATTACAAATATTCCTACTAGTACAGTTGTTTTACGATAAATTATAAATGATACAGTATTAATCGATATTTCAAAGGTTTGTTACTTACCCATATATCAATAATTTCTTATACATTGTATTAGGTCACCTGAGTCACTAATAACCTACTGCTATCTTTGCCCGTTGTCTTGTGTCATCTGTCGTAAACATTTTGACATTACCATCTTCTTTGGATCCTCTGAACCAATATCGGCTAAGTTTGGCAGATTGTATCTTTGGGTAAAGGGAGACACATTTAAGGAACTTCAAGCTCCTTAATCACCTTGGGCATGAGTGGTTTGGACGCAAGCCATTAAAATTAATCCAAACTTTATATATCTTCATGTATGTTCTTCTAAAACATCATTCAAATAAACTATTGCCATGACTGTATCAAGCATTAAAACCTCTACCAAAATTGTGAAATTCTTGGCCCCTGATGTTTAAGTTCTGATGCTAGGGTGGGCCTCTAACAATTCTTTAAAATTTTCTCTGCCTTTAGATATTTAGCACAGAAACACAGAAAAAATATGGCTATTTTGTTGAGCAGGGATGCCCCACCTAAATTGTAAATGTCATGGCATAATGGTCAGGGGTTCTGGTATAAGATTTGGATTTTTTTGATGACTTACTATAAAAAAGTTATTTTGTAAAATTTTCTTTCTCCTGGACATTTAGGAGATAAACTAAGAAATGGTTATGTTAAGCAAAGATGTATCTTCCAAAATTATGAATTTCAAGGTCCTTGGATAAGGGTTTTGGTATTAGGGTAGGTCTCTATTGGATATGTAATCAATAACTTTAATTTAATTTTTGAAAATCTTCTCTTCTGCCCCTGAGCATTTAGGGGTCAGAGTACAACGTTTAACAAGCAAGAATGTTTTTACCAGATTTGCAAAATTTTGAGCCACTGCTTCAAACGTTCTGATGCTTAGCAGGGCTCAGTAGATTGTTATATATTTTGTACTCTACGGAGAGAAGTTACCCCTTTGCTTTTGTTGCAAGAGTTTAAATATACTATTTAATATGGAAATAATGAATAAATGAATGGCAATATTAAATAAAAATAGTAACAATGAATATCATATTATATATAAAACAATTTTTTTTCAGTATGTGACTATAAAAAGAGACGAAAATACACCATATTCATGCATTACGTATATATTCTTTAAGTCTGCAGGATTGGCAAATACTAACCCTATTTCTTTGCTTTGGGCAAATATATCTTCATCTTTTAGTTTATCTTGTTTTATTTAAAACTTTCTTGGATCCTATACGGTGTCACTGTTTAGTATTACTGTATAGTCAGATGACCGGTTAAGTCCGTAGAGTTGTTATAATTATGAGCTGGTGGATTTATGTTTATACCCCCGCTTGAAAATTGGGAGTATATTTAGTCCGTCAGTCCGTCCGTCTGTTACGCTTTGGGGTACTCATCTCTATTCCGCAACTCCTCTTATACTTCTGAATTAAATTAAATTAAATTAAATGAGGCTTTCATGGAATCTGTGTTATATAGTGCCATTATGACCTCCTATTTTACTTTTAGATTGGACACATATTTTGGGTTTCCCAGAGCAAAACATTGACACTGTCTTTCTTTCTATAATATTGAAGGGTACCCATCTCGTATCTGCAAATCCTCTTATACCACTGAAAAAAATTCAATGATACTTCCAAAGAATCTTTATTACATAGAGCCATTGTGACCTCCTATTTTACCATTTGATTTTACACTTATTTCGGGTCTCCCGGAGCAAAATATGGACTCTGCCAATATAAACATATGGGAGACGGGTGTATCATTTAATGACCCCAGTGTTCACAGTACCACTTGTTTTTTATGTTTTAGAGCTCCATGCTTGCTCTCTTTCTGATTTGTATTGTTTGGGTGGACTTTTGAACTTCAATACTGTTCCTGATCTCCATATATTATATTTAAGAAGTGTTAGTTCCTGGTACATGTTTTTTTTTATAAAAACAAAAAATCATGTACCAGGTAATTGATTTTCAAGTATAGCTTTCAGCTTGTATAAAGTTACATTCAAACAATTATTATGTGTCACTGTCATACGTTCTCCAAAACTGTATTAATTTTATTTCGCTTCATTTCTTTTAATCATTATTTGGTTTAAATGAAGCAGTGAATAGAAAAACTATCCACTAACGAAGTTTAATAAAAAACAAATTGTCCAAGTATTTGTATGGTACCTATCAGTTGTGTAGAATCAAGCCAAATGTGTGTGCGCATCAATATAAAAATATCAACCGAAATGAATTCTAAAAATGTGTTTTAATATGATGCTTTGGAAATTTTCCACATATTAAAAGGGCAGAGAAATAGTGTTTGAAAACCGGTCTTAATTCAGTTACATTGTGTAACAATTCAAACATTGAACGAATAAACTTTCAAAACTTTTCCCCCAGACTTAAATCACATACCCTTAAATGTAACACAATGTAAATTAATCTTGGCTGTTTATCTGTGTCAGAATTTGTAAAAATATAAACAAATCATTCTTGAAAAGCATAAAAAAATAAATAAACAAATAAATAAACTAAAATAAATTAAAGGGAAAGGAGAAAATGAATGGAATGCAAAACAACAACTCCCACGCCATATGCGGTTTGTGATTGTACTTAGTATACTGTTAATGTGTGTTACGTGAAACTTCACTGAGGAATTGATGCAGTGGGTGCATCGTAACACTCCTCGTTATAAAATGAAACGCCTTAGTTTTTAGTTTAAAATAGTGATCGTTAGATTGTTTTGTGAAACTTTAAAAGACCTTTATAAATCGAATGCACCAAGACGGAAGGAATTAGACCATCCTTTGACACGATATTTTAATGTGGTCAAGGAAATATCATGTGACTGTTTTTTTTTTATTTTCCTCCGTGGATTTTTAATTTTGAACATGACTACTTCTAGTTAATAGTTAATCAAGTAATGAAGAAATCCCACAGATCCTGATAGTTCTAATTTTGTCGACCACAAAAGGAAAACGTAGTCTAGGATCCGATTTGCATTTAATTTTAAAATGTCGGTATACATATCTATATATATATTTAAGTAGATGCATTATGTTTATATTATCTTTTTTATAGTGATTTTTTTTTACATTGATACAAACAGAAATTCAAACTTCCATGTATATTTTTCAAAGAAAACGGGATGATATTTTATCGTTGCTGTGTAGTTATATTGTACCAAGTCCTTTGAAATCAATATGAAATTAATATCAAAATTCACAGAAAACACAAAAAAGAGTTAAGAAAATAAAAATTAAAAAAAAAACACACACACACACAGAGAGAGAGGGGGGGGGGGGGGAGAGAATCAATAAATTAATTCTATGACGGTAAATAAGAATTGTGAAGGAAATAGTTGGCATTAATTCTGGTAAAAAAAAACAAAACAAAATAGGGTTTCTGAAAACAATCACCATGTGTTTTCCTCTGGCTTCATATTTATTTTTCCAAGAGAAAGTACTATCCAGTAAAAACAAAACTAGACAAGTATGAATAACTCAAACAGAAAAGTAATGAAAAACATGGTCATCACAAATTGCAGGTAGATAGGCAGGTCGATTACAGAAATAGGAAGGTGATTCACCAATTTCACCGACTCCACCCAATGCGAAAAGAAAACACTTTTAATTACAACTTTTATGGGCCTAAAAATAAAGTCTGAATTTAAAAATCTTTGCTCGGGAATTCCCGCAGAAAAAAATTAAGATATCAAACAGTGTACATTGTTTATTTAGAATATAACCTGTATATAGCCAAGATTAAACAAATGATAAAAAATAATCAGTGGTACCCCCTATATTCACAGGAAATGACTAGTTTTGATTGAATATCCTCTTTCTGTTTTCAGAAAAAGTTTTACTCGGTTTATTGTATAAATTTATATTTATGATACATATGACAATTCCTGTGTTTGTTTAACGTCTTTTCGAGAATATTTTATTCTTATTCAGACGCCATCACTAGCCGATAGAAGGCTGCAAATTTAGACTTGTACTTTGCACATACGGTCTTTGAGCAGTGAGGGGTCCTTTTCTTGCCAATACCTTCATGTTCTCAGATCCTCGGGTTATTTGGTCTCATCCAAAGATCAAACCCCTCTCCATGTCCAGCCGTGGTATTGAAACAAAGGCTTCATTGTATTTTTTTTTTCCATATTTGTTGGGTAATTGGATATTAAGATTAAAAAGAGAGTTAGAAAACACTCATTATCACTTGTGAGAGATTTCTTGCTTAGCATGCTGGAAACGTTGCTAGAGAAAACACGATATGGAAGTATGACTGAGATACCACAGTACGAGTAAAAATTATGTTTCTAGCAAAATCCATAATTTGTTTAATGAACAAGGTTTAAAAAATTTAAATATTGTATTGAATTATTCCCTGATGTTTTTTTCTCGCTTGTTTGATTTCATGTTTTTTTCTCGCTTGCTGTTTGATTTCATCTCGATAAACCCTGGGCAGTGCACATCAATATATAATACATACTCAAAACAGAATTCTCATATTCAAGTCAGAAGACATGTTCCTTAATAATAAATAATTTTCCCAAGACTGTATTAAAGTTATGGTACTTTATCAAATTTCCTCACAAAAATTGAGGTACATTATTATTTGCAAGTCAAACGAAGATGCTTTTTTGTGTAATAGTTATTATACCCCCCGCTTGAAAAATGGGAGGGTATATAGTAATCGGTATTTCCGTCCGTTCGTCTGTACGTCTGTTACGCTTTGGGGTACCCACCTCTTATCCGCAACTCCTCTCATACCACTGAAGGAAATTTAATGAAACTTTCACAGATTCTTAATTACATATTGCCATTGTGCACCTCCTATTTTACTTTTTGATCTGACATATATTTTTGATTTTCCAGAGCAAAACATGGACACTGCTATTATATTCATATGGGAGGCGGGGGGTATCATTTAGTGAGCTCATTGCTCACAGTACATTATAATTTGCCACTATCACAATTTCTGATAAAAGTATTTTTGGAAAAACGTTTTGAAACAAATTAAACACATGCACTTAAGAGATAACGAGCAATTGCAAATTAAAGATATTTTTGGATATTTTTGAAGAGATATTATTTGAAGATTATCATCTGTAGTCTCTATCTTACGGGAGTGAAATAACACGAAAAGGTCCTGACTTTCAGCTAACCTTCCTGTAAAAACATGATTTTAAAAGTTTCCTGGATGTTGATGGGATTTTCTATTACGATAACAACATGTCAACCCTGAACATACACAGTGTTTAAGTTTTTAAAAAAAACTTTCCCCAAATCTTAAAATCCCATGGGAGAATGGAGAGATTTTTTGTCTGTAATTTAAAATAAAATTTCCTATTGAAATGCCTGTTCAGTCTGATTTTTTTATATTAAGAAATATCATCTCCGCAAATTTTAGATGCAAGAATCTTTTAATTCTATTTATACTATTGCCCCTATGCTTAAATATTTGTCTATCATAGCAACAAAACAAACTATGTTTTACACTAAATGAATTGTGCATTTGATGTGCATTTTGATTGGGGTCATAAGAAAAATAGACACAAAAAGTATGTTATCTTGGGAAGGAATAAAATAAGATTGTACATTATGTTGCGCTTATCTAGAGAAGAAACGCCACTCATCTATCAAAGATATAGTAAGAGTGCAATAAACATCATTTAAAATATACAACAAGATAAATATATCTAAATAAATTCGATGAACCATTTGTTTACGACAATTAATTCCGGTAACAGGATGTCCTTGAATAATCTAGTGACCTTAGCCGGGAAATTGGAGCTATTCAAAACCTAATTCTTTTTCACAGAAATCTTAGAGCAATATTTCTATGAATTTTTATCAGATTAAATGTTTTCTCAAACACTTTAATCAAATCATTAAGTATTTACTTGAATGGATATTCCGCTTTATAAAACTAGCATTATCATTAGGACAGGGAAGGATATTGTGTACTCCAACTAGCATTTAATTTTTGGAGAATGTTATTCTTTATTTGGCTTATGGTTTCCCGTGAATGAATTTTTTATAACTTTGTTAGTTTTTTTTTAGGTTTTTGTTTGTTTTGCATGTTGATTTCTATCAATTTTGCTTTGCTTCTGATTTCTGATGGTTTCTGATTTGAAGAACAATTGCTCTTTTTATATATTTTATACTATGTGGTTATTGTACAGGCCCATAGATGGCAGAGGCTTGAATGCTCCCCCCCCTCCCCACTTTCTTCTGACTATGTTTGGTAAAATTTGGTAAAATATTTGTCTTTTTTTTTTAAAAAGCAAATGGCCTACCCCCACCAACCTTCTGAGTTAAGACTTTTGAATCTTTTTTTAAAGTCTTTAAAAATATTTCCATATTTTAAAAAAATATATTTTTTTAATTTTAATTATTATTACTTTCTTTTTGCTTGTCAAATTTTCAAAGAGGTTACTCCCTTAAAATCTGCAATTATTAATCATGCAATTATATATTTTTTCAACAATTTTGTAATCCCCCGCCTATATTAAAAGTATAAATAAATTCAGTGTTATGTTTTGGAAAATACAACGAGAATGCTAAAAGTTGTTGAATCTAAATAAGAATTTGTATATTTCTTGAGATATTTGACATTGCAAAGTCTTTCAATTGTTACCAAAAAACCAATGCTAATAGGAAAACCCGTATCTTCATATTTATTTTAGAGCATAAAACTTTCATGGTACAACTGACCTAGATTTATAAATGTCAAAATGTATGAACGGAACATATTCTATTTTAAGTTTAAAAGCATAATCTAAATACATCTGTGACTTCGTCTTTTAAATGTTGCATCATATTTCAGTTCTAAGGTACGAGGGATACTATTTTTAAATGCATAGTCGATGCATAGTTTTGTATTTTTTACTTCGTTTGAGATTTAGATATAAGAAAATTTTTACACTAAGCTGGAAGAAGTTCAAATGGGATTTCCCAATTTTCTGTTTATAAGTTCAGGAAAGAGTTGAATGTTACATATATACGCATGTGAAAAGCAAGTAAACATGTTTTTCCAAAGGACGCATATAAATATTTTATAAGCAAAGTCTACTCTACAGCTAGATTACAAGATAACAAAAAATTGAAAATTCAATATTTCTGGGAAAAAAATGCGTATAGGTAGCCAAACTTTTCCATTTTAAATTATTTTTAGAAGCTTTGCACTGACGACGTATTAAAATTTTTAACTCGAATACTCCAGATTGATTATCGCTTTTTCTTGTTTTGTTCTGTTCGGTTGCAGGAAAAACAGCAATCAGCCGGAAGAAACCCCATATTTTTTTTAAACCAAAATGTTGCTGTCAAATAAGATAAGTAAATATATAAATACAGTTTTACTATAACGAAAAAGATATTTTTTGCTTTATATATAAAAATATCGTATATACTCTATGTACTGTAAACGTAAAGAATTACATTAAAACCATTCAAGACTCCCTTGATAAATAAAGGCTAAGAAAAGATAATAATCTTTAAGCTTTTTCTGAGCTCATAGAACCTTTATTATTATAAAAGGTGAAGCCTGAATTTTCTGGGCTGAATGTTCACAATCCTTTTCACTTATTTTCAGTCAAAATTTGATGAAACCGACCAGTGTCGTCGGATTCTGGAGGTGTATTCTTTATTTATGCAAATAAATGTTGACCATATACAAAAGAAATTGCTAATTTTCAAAATAATCACTAGTTATATCAAACGCAGACATATTTGGTAGAATGGTGGTGGTACTCAATTTCTTGCTCGTCACTTAAAGGGTCTAAGTATTTGGATTACATATTGTGACTTCAATTTTAAAACCATTAAATCGAAAAAAATATATATATGCAGAACGATTATTAAGTTTTCAGTAATTTAAAATAATTATTGTATAACCAACATCTCCCAATTGAAATTGGCAGATGGAATAGCACTTGAAGAAATCAACTCTTTCGTAATGTATGTAAAAGGACAATAAATTGAAGATAATTACCACAAAATTTATAATGCAGTACTTCCAAGGATTTGCTTTAAAAAGATTGAATCTGAATTTTTATTTCTAAATCAAAATGCTGATGAGATTTAAATTTGTAAAATTGTAAAGTTTTCATAATAATTAAGTTGAATTTAGAAGTTAAAAGACAGTGTATATTCTTACTAAAAGTAATAGTTCGATCTTTTCTTCGTCTAGTTAGATTTTATTTATACATATCAATGTATTTATGTATCCTGCATGTTATTGTACCTTCTGTACCGTTTTCATAGTTTTGGATTAATGAACTATTACTAGTATGTCCTAATTTCAATATCATGACCCTTGATTGCACGATTGTTAGAAAACATTTTGTAATATATAACACTTATATAATTTGTATACATGCGCATTTAAATGTTCAGGGTCCGTAACGTTTATACTTGATATCGTGTGTGATTATGCAATGTGCGTATTTTCAAATATGAATGGAAAACATGTGACTCTTAACAGTATATAGTACCAAACCCATATAAAGTTTTGCGTTTCTCAATCCAAAATCGTTCGATGGAAGTTCCAAATACCTGTAATAATTCGGTCAGTTGCAGGATACCTTTTATAGGATATGTTTTGGCCTTTTAAATAGTCGCGCATGATATATGTCAAATACAGCAGAATTAATCAAATGGACCAACACTTTAAATATTAGCAAGATGCGAGTATCGTGACTTTGAAATACCGTATAGGTAATGGTAAAATTTTTTTACATCAAATACAAGGACTAATTAAAAGATACTTGTTTATGGCATTTTCTTGCTTATTAATTTTCATATTCTTTCGGTTAAATCAAATTAAAATTTTTTTTTTACATTTGATAAAAAATATCACCTATATATTTGAAGAGAGGTGATATTTTTAGATGAAGATAGTGCATTGCAAACTGTAATCGACTACAGCAACTTCATTCCTGTCATTAACCAGTATCATATCCGCCGCAAAGAACATCATGGCAAAGATCCCGAAGTAAGCGTTCTATATATAGTAATAAGTTAACTCAAAAGAAAATATCAATTAACGAATGTGGTCATTGTTCAAATATATGAAATAAAAGTGATGAACTCTAAGTCTTCACGCAACACGTGATCTCGATTTTTATATTGGGCCTGTCTCGTCTCCATGTCCCGCAGTGTAAAGATTAATCTACGACCCTTAGAGCAAAAACGCTGATTACACTGCGCCACATGGGCTAGACAGTGTTATACACCTAGTTTTCGTTATACAGAAATGAGTTATATTTTATTAAGGTCTTCCGTCTTCACGGAAGACCTTATAGTGATTCTACTGTTTCTTATTATTATTAAGGTCTTCCGTCTTCACGGAAGACCTTATAGTGATTCTATTGTTTCTTCTTCTTATTATTATTTTTCCGTACACTAAATTTTGTGCACGCGATTTCTCGAAGACTACTGGGTGGATTTTCATAAAATTTACAGAAATTATGTGTTGTTATCTGAAGTTATTTTTTCCTAGAGATTTTTTGAAAATTCTCTTCTGGTGCCAAGTTACGGGACATTTTCTGAATTTAAAATGACATTTTGTCTACGGTTAATCTCAAGAACGGTAGAAGATATCAACATAAAACTTTCAGGGATTATAGATCGTGATATTCACTATCCAGGACGCGACCTTTCGTTCGTCGTCAGTACTTCCTGTCGTTAGGAGATGCGAATTTAAAAAAGTGCATTTTCTAACTTTTTTGTTCTTCAATATTTTTCATTTATTTTTGGAATATTGATAGTGACCTTTCCATTGATGCTTACTATATAAGATGTGTTAGTATTGATTAATCTGAACTCTAGATATTAATATTTGAAAATCTGAAGCGGGCCCAAGATGGCGGCTGTCTCTGTCTACTCCGCCATTTCGCGAGTAGGGGTTTATGGAGGCAGCTGAGCGTTTGATTGAACCATTCTGACATAAGGATACATGAAATGTGAAAAATTACCTGGACTTTCACGTAGTAGTACGTTGCAATTGAGTGTCAATCTTGAAACTTAATTTCCGTTTCACTGCTTTAGTGTAACTGGGCTAGATACGATATGTAATGTGTACAATGTGTTAAATATACTTTCTTAACGTCGAAATAAAATAAAGGCCATAAGAACGTTTTATTTATTTAATTTCATTGAAGCTATCACACCTATTTAATAGATCAGTCCAAAGAAAAGGCGCGAATATTTACTCGTGGCGTTTAGCGCGAAATTATGAATAGTGGTCCGCCTTTTATAATTCTTAGACAAATGTACTGTTGCAAAAGTATACAAAAGTATATTTAGAGCAGTGCTCCAAATTATAGCATAATGGTATGCCCGTTAGGGATAAAAGAGAAAAAAAAGTGCATTCACGTTGGCGACCTGAGTTCAATCCTCCTTGTGACCAAAATTTTGAATCACTTTTCAGCTTAATTTTACGAGGTTTTTTTTCCTGAATCGGACGGAAGACCTCTCGTTGCTCGCAACGAGATCGTATCTAGTTATTATTATGAAGGTCTTCCGTCTTCACGGAAGACCTTATAGTTATTCTACTGTTTCTTATTATTATTCTTTTTATCATTTTTTTCCCAAAATTTTGTGCACGCGTTTTCTCGAAGACTACTGGATGGAATTACATGATATTTTCAGAAAAGATGTGTCGTAACATGAACTTGATCTATCTGAGCGATCTTTTGAAAATTTTTACCTGGTGCTAAGTTACGGGACATTTCCTGATTTTAAAATGACATTTTGTCTGCGGTTAAACTCACGAACGGTAAAAGATATCAATGTGAAACTTTCAAGGATTATAGATCGTGATAAGTACAATCCAGGACGCGATCTTTTGTACGTCGTCTCTACTTCCTGTCGTTACGGCATAAGAATTTAAAAAGTCGAATTTTCTAACTTTTTTGTTTTTCAAGATTTTCGAATTATATTAGTATGGTTAATAGTAACACTTTTCATTAGGCTAAATATAAAATTTGTTTGAAAATTGATATATCCAATCTCTAGATATTAAAACTTAAAAATCTGAAGCGGGTCCAAAATGGTGGCTGTCTCTGTCAACGCCGACATTTCGCAATAGGGGTTTACTGAGGCAGCCGAGCGTTTGCATGAACGAAAGTTACATAGGGATAATGAAATGTAAAGGAATACTTGGATTGTCACGTCGTAGTTACGTTGCATTTCTGTGTCAAGCTAAGTTTAAATCCAAGGTCGTCTCAAACGTCTTCTATAATTGGTTTTGGCTGGTTCTCAAAGTAGAGAAAGAAAAGACTAAATATACAAATGAAATACGACATCTGCTATATTATATGTTTTGCATTACAGAAAAAACAGATTTTTAATCAAAGTTAAAAGAAATAGTTTTTAAAATAAACAATATCGATGTATATGATAAGTATAAAACGTAACCACCGATTTTTCCATGCACACTTGTGTCATATTAAACTAATAGAAGAGACAAAAATAAGAAAAAAACATTTTTTAAAAGTTCGTTTAATAGAGTTTATATTAACATTCTTATTTAAGCTTTTGAACATTAATGGTATCTCATTCCTTGACCGTCGTAGAGTGAGACATGTTTTTCGGCGAACCATTTCAACCTTTTCATGAAAGTGTAAATAATCGGGAAAGTTCACTAAGGTGATAAATGCCGGGAAATTAAAAAAAAAGTTTAAAATTATAGCCATTTCAATGCTTTAGTGTTACTTACCTATATACTACAGAGAATGTGTACAATGTGTTGAATATACTTTCTAAATCTCGAAATTTAATCCATAAGAACGTTCTTTTTTCTCTTAATTTCTTTGAAGCTGTCACACCTATTTAATGGAACGTTCCAAAGAAAAGGTGCGAAGATTTACTCGTGGTGTTTGGTGCCAAATTATGATTATTGACCCGCTTTTCATAATTCTTAGAAAGGTGTACATTTAGAGCAATAATAGTTAGCGCGTTAGGAATAAAAGAGAGAAAAGTGCGTTGAATTTTCACGCTAGCAACCAGCGTTCAATCCCCCTTGAGACCAAAATTTTTTACTAACTTTTTCTGCTCGATTTTACGTGGTTTTTTTTTTTCTCAGAATCGGACGGAAGACCTCTCGTTGCTCGCAACGAGATCGTTTCTAGTTATTATTATTATTTTTCCGCCCATCTAATTTTGTGCACGCGATTTCTCAAAGACTACTGGATGGATTTTCATGAAATTTAAGGAAACAATGTGTTATTATCTGAAGTTATTTTATCCGAGAGATTTTTTGAAGATTCGCTTTCGGTGCCAAGTTACGGGACATTTCCTGATTTCAAAATGACATTTTGTCCACGGATTATCTCAAGAACGGTAAAAGATATCAAAATGAAACTTTCAGGGATGATAGATCGTCGTAATTACTATCCAGGACGCAACTTTTCGTTCGTCGTTAGTACTTCCTGTTGTTGCCAGATGCAAATTCAAAAAGTCGATTTTTCTAACTTTTTTGTTTTTCAATATTTTTGAAGTATTTTAGCGTGGGTAATAGAGACCTTTCTAATGATGCTTACTATATAATCTAATTGAATATTGACACATCCAAAGTCTAGATATTAACATTCAAAAATCTGAAGCGGGTCCAAAATGGCGGTTGTCTCCGTAGACTCCGCCATTTCGCGAGTAGAGGTTTATTTAGGCAGCTGAGCGTTTGATTAAACGATTCTGACATAAGGATACATGAAGTGTAAAAAAACTACTTCGACTCTCACGTAGTAGTGAAATGTTTGGAGGAGTTTACTCCCGTTACTTGTTTATATTAAAATAGATAATCAATGTAAATATTGTAATTAATTGGTCAATTGACAAAAAAATTATACAAGTATTATTGATAAATGATGTTCTGTTAGAAAATAATAATAGTGTTGCCAAAAGAAAGGCAGTCTGTTGTATTTTATCAATATGATATCTGATAACTTATGATCATTGATTAAGTTGAGGTACAAGGGGGCAGTACAGCCAACTGGCTTGTGTCTTCACTTTGGTACAGAAACCAGTTGGTGTATCGATTAAATTGGATTGTGCAAAGTTGCTGTAGTCAGTGACTAGTTAAAATATAACTGTGTGACGTTAGCTATAGGTTTGTCATAAGGACAGAGAAGCTCTTACAAAGTTAAATCATACTGTGTAAGTATATTGTAGCCACTTGGCTAGAGTTATATAGGCAACTTGGTAAGCAGTAAGACATCAGGCAGGTGTTAAAGGGCTAAATCACGAGGCACCAGGCAGGTGGCTGTTGACTTATATAGTCAGTTGTATAGTGAGGCAATTGTCATATGGCACTAGGCAGGTGCCGGTATTAACTGAAGATATATAATTGTACAAAGCACTTAGGTCATTTGATTTAAAGACACCAGGCAGGTGTCATTATATTATCTGTATATTTTGCATTCAATCATACCCCCAGTAAAACTCGATAATCCGAGCACGGACCTACTGACCGCTCAGGCCCGACACGTTACAGTAGTACGTTGCAATTGAGTGTCAGTCTTAAAACTTAATATCCGTTTCACTGCTTTAGTGTAACTGGGCTAGATACGATATGTAATGTGTATACTGTGTTACATATACTTTCTTAACGTCGAAATAAAATAAAGGCGCTAAGAATGTTTTATTTTTAAAATTTAATTGAAGCTATCATACCTATTTAATAGATCAGTCCAAAGAAAAGGCGCGAATATTTACTCGTGGCGTTTGGCGCAAAATTATGAATGCTTTTTATAATTCTTAGACAGGTGAACTGTTGCAAAAGTATACACAAGTATATTTAGAGCAGTACTCCCAATAGCTTAATGGTTAGCGCGTTGGGGATAAAAAAGTAAAAAAAAAACAAAAAAAAAACAAAAAAAACAAAAAAAAAACAAAAAAAAAAAAACGCATTCACGTTGATGACATGGGTTCAATCCTCCTTGTGACCAAAATTTTGAATCTCTTTTCAATTCGATTTTACGTGGGTTTCTTTTCCTAAAACGGACGGAAGACCTCTCGTTGCTCGCAACGAGATCGTTTCTAGTTTAACTTTTCTATTCGTCCCCAAGTAGGCAGTCCTTGATTTTTAAAATACTATATACTCTTCAAATAAAGATTTGAAGTTTTTGTGGAATCATGCGTAAAAAATCAAATATACATGATTTCCACTTTGTAAAGGTGATAATGGCTTCGCATGAGATAATGTTTACTTTCCTGTTCTTTCTTTTCAAATAAATGTGTTCTGAAGATCATAGCCGCTTTGTGGTTTTTCCCATAAATACAGATCAATCATAATTGTGATTCTTTAAAGATGTTTCTTCATAATAACGAACAAAACAATTCAATATTCTAGCTTTTGAACTGTTCTTCCTAGAATTTGTCAAATATTATGGGCTGCAATAGAAACTATGTTATCATTTTATAATAATGACAACCAAACTGGGTGGGATTATTCCGTTTTATTATCTTGTTTCTCAGAAGTGAAAAAAGAGAATGCCCAGTAAACTTACAGTTGTCAATTGTAGTCAAACATTTTTGTAATGCAAAGATAGACTGTTTCTACTCCCTACGATTGGAAACGAGTTTGGTCTGAAATCGTGTAGCACAAAATTTCAAAGGTTTAAGCATCAAAACGCAGAACCAACAGGTGGATTTAAGAAGATTGATATCTTAATTTGATATTGGGACAAGAATGTTTATGTTTTTATTTCTTACACCAAAATTCCCATGCGTAGTTATTTTATTAAAAAATAATATATGCACTTGTTGTGGATTTAATACTAATATCATCATAATATATATTCAATTTTTAAAGGTATTTTCTAGACAATGCATCCTAGCATTTAATTCTTTTTTTTAGTAATTTGTATTTTAGTCATACTTTGCTTCCCTTTTTCATATTTGCTATTTTTTTTATAGTCAATATTCCAGTGTTATATTGGTGTAGATTGAAACTGCAAGTCCAAAAAAGAGCTTTTTACGTAAGATAAAGTGAAAGCTCTTTATACTGAAAGTAAGATGTTGTGATTGCAAAGTCTAACGATTATTACCAAAAACCGACAGGAAAATCCACATTTTGAATTTATTTCAGAACAGAAAAATTCTTTACCATACATTGATCTACATAAAAAAAAGTTAAATTCTAGATTTTAAAAAGTTAAATTTCTAGAACACAAAACTTATCATCAAATTCTATATATGTACTGAATATTTCTATGACTTGATTTTTAAAAAATGTTATCGTATTTAAGTGTCAAGGTGAAAAAAATAAATGTTGAGACATTCGATACTACTAGTACTTCTTTATGCACAATCGATGCGTGTTAATTTTTTTTTTAATTTTTCAAGGAAGTTTTGTTCGTTTACATAAAAACGATGACAACAAGAAGTAAACAAGTTTCTTTTTTTTGAAAGATGCATCAATATTTTAACGCTTAAGTTTATTTTGAAGCCAGATTTCATGATTTTATATATACCGCTATAGCCCCTCAACGTGCAAAATGAGTAAACAAAATTTCAAGACTCTCGAAGGAAACAAAATAAATATATTGGGGTTTATCCAATATGAATAAACCTGGTTATTTCGTGCAGCTTAATGTTTTACATGCAAAGATAGATAACTCTTAGTTTCTTAACATTGAACGTCATAAATCATCGGGCTCGGTGCTTAAAAAATTCTTGATATTTCTTGTATGCGCATGTCTTCTAGAATATTCCTTTTGAATCTGTAAATTGAACGAAGCAGACGCAAAGATTTTTTAAAAGAATTAATCGATCATCATCTGCTGATTTATTGTCAAATACAAGTAAATATGTTACGTGTATCAAGAGCTTCGAAGGCCAGAAGACCTTATTTCAGAGAAATCACAAGAAGTTCCGTATCCAGACCTAAAACATAGAGAAGGCCTAGCTGTAGAAACTCATGCAGTTCTGAACATGATGTCGCCATTGTCGAGCAGGCACCTGACTCAGAGTCACTGTAACTTCCTTAGTTTACCTGTTACCTGCTAATCCAGCTCAACATAATCGAGGTACAGTTTAATTTGACCCAAATCCTTTTATTAATTATCATATTTTTAATTTTTACGAATTTCCATACAATGCAACATTCAAATGACGTCATATTTGTTATCAAGGGGAACCCTATGCATGTTTTTCACAAAATATGACACCTTTTTTCCACCATTGCTATTTGCCAAAACCAATATTGAGTGTTTTGTGTATTTCTGCACATTTGGGAATTTGCCTAAATCTAATGCACGTGTATCCGTCGTGGTTTAAACCAGAATTACAAACTTGCTTTAAAAAACCAAGACCCTGCATAAATAGTCTATAAACTATCCATCTAGGCTTCACATAGTAATAATTTGGGATTTCCATCGTTCGTTATGTTTTCTACGGTGATCTAGTAATGCCATTTTTATATAATTTTCAATGAAAATATCGGGGTTTGTTAATAAAAAAAAATCGTCCCATTACATGTACATAAACATTTAATTTCTTTAAATATACACTAAATTATACATGTACATAGAATTAATTTTTAATAATTGAATTAATCGAATAATTAAACGTTTAACAATATTTTGTATTTCTAAACGACTCCCAAAATGATTAAATAAATAAATAAAAATAAGGTATTCTAGACTTATTGATTTGTAATTAATATTAATTTTATTTCTTGGGAATTTAATTGTAGGACACGTCACACCATTTCCTAGTCGTGTATGGCAGGAATAATCTATAAAATTAATGCACTTCAATTTTATTTAGATAGTTCAATGGTTACGTGTGGTGTTTAGTAACCATTGGTCTTGCCCACATTGACCGGTTGACTGGCCTGAGGAGTAATGCAGGGATATCGCCTTCCTAGAAATTGTATCTGTTGTACTAAGGATTATGATCTGGGCTTAAAGTTTAAATTAAATTTAAAAAAAAAAAAAAAAAACCAACTTCATATTGACAATTTTTCTTTGGTTTATAGCAATTTAATCACAAATCATTCAAAAAAAAAAAAAAAAAGAATTATGGCATTAGTCGGGATGTTAGTTATGCAGATTTTTTAAGTTTAATGTACATTTAAAAGCAACATATACAAGGTATATTATAAAATAATGATAATAAATAAATTCCATATACTATTTCTCGGTTTATGTGGACCAGGTTTCATTACAGTACCTTTTTCCCTCCATGTACATGTACCTATTCAGTTTTGCATCTAACTATTTAGGAGCCAGCTGTAGCCAGTCTCCTTCAAACTGGTGTATCTCAAAATACAGAAAGCAAAAGTTTTTTTTTCAATTTCAGGCAACAGGTATCATTTCAGCAGATCTGGTCCCCTCCTTTTGATCATATGATTAATTTTATAGCATATATATGTCAGAGTATTATGGCTTTTCTACCGTCAAATGTTATTTATCAGGAATCAGTTTTGTCATCAACTTGCATGGTTGACAGAATCCAATCGATTCATTTATTATTAATAAAATATGGGTTGGTTACAAGAGATGTAACTAATGCGTCTCAGGATATAAGAAAACTATTATATTACCTATGTTGGATAACATTGTCAGTGTTTTGCCAGATTTGTGTTCTGATTTTGAAGCTGCTTTATTTAAGTCTGCTTTTACATGATTTTGAAGCTGCTTTATTTAAGTTTGCTTTTACATGATTTTGAAGCGGCTTTATTTAAGTCTGCTTTTACATGAGCTTTCTTTGCATTACTAAAAGTGAGTAAAATAGTGGCTTTGGGTATCAAGCATATAATTGTCTCTTGTGATACCATTCAAGTTTTTTGTTACAACATTTTAGACTGGCCAAACTGCTTCGGGAACATGTTTGCATTTTGAAAAATATTGCAATATGATTGTTTCAATCTTTGCAGAATTTTGCTGTATTATGTACAAATATTGATAGGGCGTCTCAATTTTCACATTTAAACTCAAAACCCTTATCCCAATATCAGTTTCCGTCCATCTTAAGGTATTCAATGTATAATGAAGGGATTTTCGACAATTTTAGATAAAGATAAAAGTGAAATGAACCAAAATTCGCTAGACTAATAACATGTACAGAGACGGTCATTTTGCACATTGAAAGTTTCTAAGAGTTACCTGGCCTTGATTAAAAAAAAAAATTATTTATCTAAATTTCTTCGGTATTATTCACTTTATATCATATTTTAGTAAACAAACAAACGCATATTTTCATCAAGAGATAATACTCGGATTAGTTTTGAAATTCAGATTACTTCTTAAAATATCTTTCAAACACATATGCGCTGTCCATAGACTTTAATATTAAAATCAAGGTGCAATTAATTGGTTAATAATCAACATGTAAATTCCTTGTTGGAACATTTTTGTTTGACAACATCTTCAAATTATGACTAAAATATTGCCGACTTGGCGTAGAACAATAAAAATTAATCAATCAAAATATTTTGCTACCATGATTTAAAATATTGGACTATTTATTTCTTAGGTACAAAATATGGTCGTTATACATTGTATAAACTTTAAACAAAGCTTTGCAGTTTTTGAATATTCAGTCAACTGAAGTTAAGACGTACTGATTTTTCACATTGGGGTTGCAACCCACTTGTATACAAAAGTGTTTACAGAGGAAAATATTACGCAGATCGGAAGGTGGCAGTTGGGCGCCAGGGCTGTGTATTGAGCAAAATTGAAAAAAAATTAGATACGATACGATACAATAATTTTTTTTTTTTTTTTTTTTTTTTCTAAAGATATATGCGATATATTGGATTCTATTACAAGTCAATCATAAAAGGCTTATAAATCATTTAACGTATGAATTTCATAAAAATTAAGTGTTTCATTGTCATTACAACTTACACCTCAAATTAAAACTTTTAATGACTATCAAATCAAAACTTTTAATGACTGTAAAATCAACATTTTAAATTAAAATTGTCTATGCTTTAGTAATAATTCTAAAAACTGTGTTATTGCCTTAAAAAATTGAATGATTATTTAACAGATTTAATTAGTGAAATATGATCTTTGGTGATTGAAGTTCCAATCTTTTTAACAGAATTAGAAGAAAAAATGCCTGTGCGATACGTATTGGAAGTAAATTTCGATACGATATGTTTCTTGTATATTGATACGTATCGATAAATTGATAAAACCCTACAGTCAGCAGCCTGCAAATCTTACATAAGACCATTGTTGTAAATTTACCTTCTGTTTATATATATGTTTTATATTATGACACAACTTTGCAATTCCAATATTGCTTTGACATTTACTTAGTATTCCCACAAACTTTTATTACATATATGGTCACATATTTTGCCTCAAAATAATTGATAAATTGCCTTGCAAATTTAGAATGACAGAAGTGTAGACATAGGATTAATAGTGCATGTGCTACATTTGTGGTAAGTAAGTTTAAGGGTCGTGGTGCATCAATCAGTTATCCACATATTAGGACGCATTGCAAGGGAGATACTGGAGTTTTTCAGATTTGGGAAACAATTTTATTTATACTTTGAGAAATGATATCAATTGTGTAATTTTGTTTTGTGAACATTTCTGCGATGCTTGTCATGAGCCCCATTGTGTGCGAGTTGCACATTTATCATTTTCAATGCAATTTGCATTAATTTTCAAATTTCAATCTTAAGGCGCAATTTGTGCCTTTCACTTACCAATTTGGTTATTTGGTGCGATTTGTACCTAATTTGTGCACGATTTGTGCTTTTATTGTTGATCTGGGTGCCAATTTTAGTTTGAGACGGATGGGTCATGCGACTATGTCCCTTGACCCATTTGGCTTAATACATATATTTTGGTACGATTTGTACCTAATTTGTGCACGATTTGTGCTGTTGTTACTTTGGGCCGCAAAATTGCCGCCCCAATTTTAGTTTGTGGCGGATGGGTCACGTGACTTTGTCCCTTGACCCATTTGGCATAATTTTGCAAAGAATGCTGTCTCCGGGGGGTACTGTTTTTTCCAGACTCCTTGGATCAAGGTGGTATTTCTCTTGCTCATCATCTATATTCATTTACCTATGCTGCCATATAATCATAATGATCGGCGCATACATTGTGTTATATCTAATTTATTATTAAATGGCCATGACAAGCACGCCAAAACAAATAAAGTCTTCTTTTTATTGACTGTATTTTTAGACTTCGTAAACCTTTTACTGGGGTGAATCTGATCAAGTTTGTTTCTGTTATTGTCTTGGTCCAATGTCACGAAATAATGGGGTTTATCCAATATGAATAAACCTGGTTATTTCGTGCAGCTTAATGTTTTACATGCAAAGATAGATAACTCTTAGTTTCTTAACATTGAACGTCATAAATCATCGGGCTCGGTGCTTAAAAAATTCTTGATATTTCTTGTATGCGCATGTCTTCTAGAATATTCCTTTTGAATCTGTAAATTGAACGAAGCAGACGCAAAGATTTTTTAAAACCCACCCTGCCTCCCCTTAATTTTATATTTTATCCCCCTTTAGCACCTCTGCCATTCTTCTAATGCATTTTCATTACAACTGTTTTTTTTTCCGGTTGTTTTTTCGTTTTCTTTTAATTTCTCGTTTCAGCGTCATGGCATGGATCGAATCTTGAATAGGATCCACCAGCTTGTTGATGTGCTTTGCGGACCTTCGATGTTGATGTGCTTTGCGGACCTTCAATGTTCCAGTTGCGTGTGGCTATTGACTTTGTTAGGCATAATTTTGCAAAGAATGCTGTCTCCGGGGGGTACTGTTTTTTCCAGACTCCTTGGATCAAGGTGGTATTTCTCTTGCTCATCATCTATATTCATTTACCTATGCTGCCATATAATCATAATGATCGGCGCATACATTGTGTTATATCTAATTTATTATTAAATGGCCATGACAAGCACGCCAAAACAAATAAAGTCTTCTTTTTATTGACTGTATTTTTAGACTTCGTAAACCTTTTACTGGGGTGAATCTGATCAAGTTTGTTTCTGTTATTGTCTTGGTCCAATGTCACGAAATAACCACTCTAATATTGTTTTACATTTCAATACTGTATATTATAAGTTAATCCATGTATATTAACATAAAATTCATGTACTTAATTTCCTTCCTCTCGCTAGCTTTTATGAACAACTTCATTTTAATACATTCTAATAATGTATAATTTATCTATTTATTAAATTAAGTATATTATCTTAAAGTACTTTAATTTTCTCACTCTCGCTTCCTTTTTTCACAACTTCATTTTTTGTTTGTATTCATAAACTTCCTCTCGAGAATTTTGGAGACGCCACAACTTGCAGGTGGAGAGCTGCAAATTTTGTCCTATACTTGGCACTTACGGCCATTGAGCAGTGAGGGGTCGTTTTCTCGCCAGCATCTACTGCGACACGGGACGTCGATTTTTACGTCTCATCCAAAGGACCTGTCTCCACGTACGACAGTAAGATTCGAACCCGCGACGTAAGGATCAACTCGTTAATTCGCGGTTCTAGAGCAGAAGTTCTAACAACTGTACCACGTCGGCGACTAACTTCATTTCTTTTATACATTATAATACTTTATATACGTTTAGTTTATGTATTAACATAAAGTACTTGAATTTTCTCCTTCTCGCTAGCTTTTATTCACAACTTCATTTCTTTATACATTATAATAATGTAGATACTTTTAGTTCATCTATGTATATGAAGTTACCCCCCCCCCCCGCCCGCTTTCCTTTATTCACAACTTCATTTAAATTGTCGTACATTATAATACTGTATATTTGTTTAATTAATCTATGTTAAATTAAGTATTTGAGCTCTTTCCCTCTTGCTAGCTCTTATTCACAACTTTATTGTATTATATGTATACATGCATGATTTATTTTATTGTACCGTAATTACCCATTTTAAGATTCTGACTAAATAACTTCGAACTCCCAATTTCAATGTCACGATTCTGAATTGCAATATTGTTAGAATAATGCATCGTAGAACTGTATACATTGAGATCTATACATTTAAACGTCAAGGGTTATTTGTGTTTGTTTGATACTATGTCTCGCGAGTTTTCGCAATATCCATTTTCAAAAAGCGTGACTCTTTACAATGAATATAATGATCCAAAGCCATGTGATTTTTTGCGTTTCTCAATCCAAAATCGTTCGATGGAATTTCCGAGTAGAAATTATTCCGAATACAGATAAACTTCATAGGGTACTTTGGTTTTTATATAATCATGCATGACTGGTTCAAATACATTGGGTCTGGTGGGACTCGCCTAAAATTATATATTTATATAAGTAACGATGCGAGATGTTGCGGTATAGACTTAATTCTGGGCGGCGGAAAGGGTGAAAAATACTTCAATGAAAAACTAACAACCAATTTTAAAAATATACTCAAATACAAAACAAACCATCTAAAAACAAAATCAAACAGACTCGTTTGCAAAATCAACAGACTTCGATGCAAAACCAACGATCACCGATTCAAAACCAACAGTCATTCACTGAATTGAAGCTATATGGTTGTAAAAAAAAAAGAAGACATTACCCGAATACTGAATTCTCGGTTGTATGTATTGATCATAATACAAAATTGTAGCTTTTTTAATTGTAGAAATGAATATACATGTAAATTATTAGCTGCAATAATGTAGCCCTCTCCTTTTTTTTTTGGGGGGGGGGGGGGGGGGAGAGAGGGCTACAACTCCTTAGGATCTCCGTAATGGTGCAGAGCGGGAGCGATTCGCTCCCGCACGGATTTCGACTCAAATTGTCAGTAAACGTCTATTTTATTTATATGTCTTACCTGGACTTCCAAAATGTAGTTATCCAAGACATAAATCGATCCAAAAATATACAGAACAATCCATATATCAGTATTTTTCCTGTATGTCAACATCACAG
>NW_026928772.1:0-36054 GCF_032062105.1 Saccostrea cuccullata | reverse complement strand
TTGAAAGTAAATCTACTAGTACTAGTAATTGGTGTTATTAAAATCATTTGAATACACTACTAATTCCTTTTTTTTCCATTATGCACTTGGTTTCAGGTTGGTGTATTTTGTGTATTAATGTTTTTCCTAGGTGTGACTAAATACACCCAAAAACATAAAAAAAAACCCGATCACTTAGATTATAACACATTTTAAAAATGTTGTTTTACTGTATATAGTACGACAGTTGCCATTTTTGGAAAATCTAGAGGGTTTTGTTGTCTCTGTCATTCCGGGACACCTCTACATTCTACGTAGTTATAAATCGTCACTTCCATTGCTTTCATTTTCAGTGCTAAATATCAAGACGCTTTTGTTTACTGCAAATTTTATACGACAAGTTCAAATTGGTAGACGATTGAAGGGCGTTATTTAATCATTTTTAAATGTAGATTTCACCCGAAACTCTGTCCGAAACTGGTAGGAAAAGTGTAGATATTGAGTGAACCGAGCCCGGCACCTAGTAATATCGAAGATTGCAATTGTCGTAACTTCATTTTTTATATTATAGACTAATACTTATTTCAGTATTTTTTTTATTACAGTATGTCATCGAGTTTATTCGGACACAGCTTGGAAAAAAAAATATACACAAAATACACCATTCCTACTTAAACAAAGCGCCTATGGAAAAAAGAGCAGGAACTAGCTATGGCGTATTAAATATGACCATCTTCATATAATGTAACCACAGACTAAAATTATTCAGTTGTGTATTCAAACCTATCTTAAAATAAAAACTTGACTTTTAAACAAAATGTATAAGCATACCGCTTAAAAGAACAAGAAGGAGAGAGAATAAAAGGTCGGAGGAGAGGCCCAGTCCCAGCTTTGATCTGGAGGACTCGTTTAATTAAAGTACTTAAGTTTTGAATCCATAAATCTTTTTTTTTCAAAACTTAACGGTATAAATTGAATGTGCTGTACAATGTACATGTCGATCACTTATAACGAAGAGATCGTTTATGACTAAACAATCAACTTATGGTCACATGACGAACGTGTTTTACGCAAGTGTAAAAAAGTGTTGTTTAAGGAAAAACATTGGCAAATGATAATATTTAAAGTTGCATTTAGATCAATGTGTTGTTTCAGAACTACCGGAATGTGTTGGTGTCCACTTCTGTCGCTCTCCCCTTCAATCAATCTTGCAAAAATCGACTGTGAACGTTAATTGGCTTTAAATGTTAAAATCTTGTATGCAGGCACACTCAATTCAAATTTAAGATTTTTAAATACATGTACACTTGAGACACTTACCGGCATCGTTACAATATATGTCCCTAAACTCAAATCTGACTGTTGTGAGGTTTTCTCAATGATGGAGTTCATTTTGATATTGTTCTCATCTCGTGTTGATTTTTTAATGAGGGAAAGATGCAGTATTAGTTACATGTAGTCTATTATGTTTACATTTTAATTTTGTTCAAACTCTCTCAGTGTTCTTAATGTATGAAAACAACACAGCAATTTCTGGTCAGGATATTTTTGTCATCACACCTGTACAATATTTAGGATATCGTTATTATAATAAAAGATTACAACACATTTTTGCTGCAAGTTGTACTCCATTTTGGGAACAGCTGAAATTAGGACATCACTGATTATAACATCAGTTACTTCATGGCAAATTACAACACTATGAGATAATCAGTATACAATTTTAGGTAACCTCTGGTCTCCCCAATAGTGCACAATATAAGGTGACCTTCCCCACAATGATTAGTGATATATGGTGACCTCTTTTTTCCCTATTGATTTACAATATACGGGAACCTCTTATATCTGTACATTATGTAACCAGTGGTATGCAAATGATTAAAAATATAAAGGACCTCTGGTTTTCATATTCATACCATACGCAACTTTATGTGATATCTGGTCCACCAAATTATTTATAACATAAAGGGACTCCTGGTCTCCGTATACATAAACATTTATCTAAGGTGGTTCAAAACGTAAAGAATCAATATAACCTCCTAGGCAAAAATACACTGCATCTGTCCGGCATTTGACCTCGCGCTTGTGTTTTAAATCGATTAAATTTTCTGATACGTACTCTATAAATCTAGATCCTTGCACAAAAATACCCTTATTCGTCTTTACACACCCCTCCAACATTTCTGTAGACGCTGTTTACGTTTTTGCTAATGTTATATGTATCATAATTTGAAAACCGAAAACGGCATAATTCGGCTTCCGGTTTACCACGCGTAGGCCCCTACTTTAAATAGATGCTAACGTCTTACGTGGAATTATAACATCAGGAGGGAGACCACAGGTCACCCAACACAATCTTTTACTGACGTTACCCGCGATGTTGATCAAGTTTGACGTTAAGTTTTCATAGCGCATCGGATTAATTGACGTAACGATTCTACAATGTAATAGTTTTACTAGTCTGATTGGTACGCTATCGCTATACTAAATGGATAAAAAAAATATAGAATTTACCTGAAAAATAAACTAATCAACAAAAATCAAGCTTATGATTTATTTTTGATAATGTTCGTTTATTACTCAAAGCACTCTTTAACACATTTTCGTGAATTACGTTGCGCAAAACTATGTACGCGTAAAGAACGTCCACCAGACAAATATTTTGAACCTTCTAAATGTTTGCCTAAAATATTATTTAAGGTAGGATTCTTCTCAGATTTCTTGTATTTAAAAATTAATGAAATGTTCACAGAATCAAGAGGACAATATCACTTAGTGATGGTATCAGTGACATTAAATTTGACCGTTTAATACTAGAGGCAAGGTCAGGTCAAGGTCATTACCTTTTTCCTAGACATTAAAAATAAGAAATTACTGTTTCCAATCATGCGATCCCTACTTATAATTCAAAAGATTGAATTTTTTTCTTTTTGTATAAAAAGATACTGCCATATAGGGCATATAAGGTGATATTACCAAACTGACATGGATAATTTAAATAAAACGGATATTTGCTAATCCGAACTTCCCCTACTTTTCTTAAATTTTTAGGATTTATTAGTTATCTTTATATGCTTCCTATATTTAACTTTTTCCAATTTTCACATACAGTAAAGTTGTCACATAAAGGTACAAAATGATACAAAAACTAAAAGTTTTGATCATCTACTAAGAGAGAAATAACCCTTTTTACGGATTTTGGCTCAAATCTGTACTTAGATTTGAATCATTTAAGAGCCAGCATAGTTCTACTATGTGTGAAAAATCTTATTTATTTGATATATTTTGAAACTTTAGTCCCTTATTATTACTTTAACTTACATTTGAAAATTCCGTCTAGTCTTTGATTGCGTAAAAATTTTAACTAAATTCAATGTTCTATAATAATTTTGAGAGGCAGAATAGAAGATATTTTCGTACGCCACCATTCCGCTAAAAATATAGTCCGTGCTAGTTTTAAAACGCAGTTTACCATTTCTATTTAAAGTTGTATAATTGTGATGAGGAAAGAAAAATTTGGTCTTTTTAATCTCTTACATCTAAATATATAAGACATATCAGCAGATGTATTTTGAATATTCCATCGAGTCAGAAACCAGAGAAGAATCCTACCTAGCATATAATTATTTTTGTAATCGATGAAAAAAATAGAATTTAACTCCACGAAAAACGGCATGATCATTTATTGCACGTCATTTTAGACGCTCAAACATTTCTGTTGAACTTGTAATCTATCCATTAGCTACAAAGCATACGGTTTGAAATCAAAATTTATGAATTATTTCAAATAAATAAGAAAGGCAAATTTTTCAATACAGTATATTGCGTGGACCCTGAGGTCCACGCAGTAAATACATAAGCGAGTTTAAATCCGCATATCGCATTTACATATTCATTGACAGATCCAAATTTCTCTTTTACACATACTTTATATACAAACTAAACATTGATTCTATAGTACAAGTATTTCAAAAAAGTAGGAAGAACTTGAAGATACACGTACACGTAACTTAACTTGAATGAAAAACGTCATTCAACGACTAGTTCTACCTTATAAAAGATAGTACAAGTTTTCACCGGCATTAGTTTTATGCATCAAGTCTCGCTGAAAAAATTAATATTTTGGCAATCCAAAAACCGTTTGTTAGAGGTCTGTAGCAATGGCTTTTAATGAAGACGAGGGGGGGGGGGGACGCCGACAAAAAGCAATATGTGTACCACAGAGCTGTGCTACACGTGAACCATCAGAATTCTATTTTCCCATGATAGATTTCTTCCGTATAAATCCACAACAGGTGTCAAGTCCCAGCCAGTATGGGTTACATGTACATGTATGAAAAATAGCCCGATATTTTTAATCTGACAGAACTAAAGGCCGCTAATCGGAGATGAAATATAACAATTTTGCTTTGAGACTACAGTCTGTCATAAATAGGCAGATCATTGTAGAAAATATGAACAAGCCTACTTGAATATTCACTACAACTAGAAATGTTCTTAATTGAATTTTGGTTAGAAAAACATGCATATGGTCCACGTATTGCTGTCCTTTTTTAAAGGACAGCAACTTGTTTTTATATAAATTTTCATACAAAAGTAAACGGAAGCCCATTGAGGCCAGTTCAGAGAAAGAAATATTTCTATTGCGTTTAAACGCAATAATTATTGCGTTTTATCTCATAACTTTGATTAATCGCAAAAGTATTGCGTTTAATAGCAAAAGCATTGCGTTTAATCTCAAAAGTTTTGCGTTTAACCGTCGCAAAATTATTGCGATTAATCGCAAAATTTAATGCGATTAAACGCAAAAATTACTGCGATTTAACGCAATAATTATTGTGATTAAAAGCAAAAATATTATTGTGTTTAAACGCAATAATTATTGCGTTTAATCGCAATATGATTGCGTTTAAATGCAATGATTATTGCGATTAAACGCAAAGTTTTGCGTTTAAACGCAAATAATTATTGCAATTAAACGCAAAGTTTTGCGATTAAACGCAATAATTATTGCGTTTGAACGCAATCAAAAATATTTCTTTTCCTGGGCTGGCCTCAATGGGCTTCCGTATAAAAGAGTGAATTTAATGTTTAAATCCATATGCAAGTTTTTAATTAATAGCGTAACGGATTTTTTTTCTAGGAGAACAATTGCTCTTGTTTTCTTGCAACCATTAAATGCAAAATCGCTAATAAAAACACAAACGCTATTGAATGTTCTTGTTCTGTGAATAAAATTAAAACTAGGTTCAATTTTGAACACTTTATACAAGAAAAATGTCCTATCCCTGCTTAAAAATGTAACGCGTTACACGCTTCATATAACTCTGATTTGCTCTGTAAGAATATTTTTCCTATAAAATATAATTAAACTTAATTTTTTGACCGGAATCGGGAAGTTCTATTCATAACTTCCTCATTCATACGAAAGTCACCAATATTGAGAGTATTTTTTTTTAATCGCCGATGGGTTTAATAGGCCAGTCACTAAAATGGCACTAACATCGCACGTAACGTCACTTTATGATTTATTATACACCTGTTTACTGACTATGAGGAAAATAGCAAGTTTATTGTCCCCAAAGACTATTTCCCGAGGCGTAGCCGGAAAGACAGTAAATAGGTGTTTTATTATACCGAAATAAACTTTATTTGTGTCAGACACATCATTGCAAGACACGACAACATAGAGAACTCTTCATGTTTCATATATTTTTTAAATCATCAAAAAAAGGTTCAACAATTGACATTTACAAAAAAAAAAACAAAAACAATTCAATTAACAATGTAATCTATCATTTCTGCAATTTAATTCCTTTCAAAATGGAAATGGATATTTGATCCAGTTATATTTTGAATAAAAAAAAACCATGTGGATGTGGGAGTTGGACATTGTTTGCAGCCATATAGTTAGGGGGTTTGTTGCCATGTAATTCTTTTCAAAGTTTTCTATGTTTTCGAGTACACTGTCGGTCAGTATATCTGGAATCTTTCAAGAATCATAGAGAAAATCCGTAAAGTTGAGAGCTTGTAGAGGCGAGGATGCTTGTGATTTACGGGGAATTTTTGGTGCTGGTTTATCTGATTTCACACAGTTACTCAGGATGATGGAAATCTCCCTCTTCTTCTGCTCCCCTAGACGTTTAGTATATGAAAGAACAGGGCTTTCAGACTTGTGCCCACTTATTGCCATGATCTGTCTTGTCTCGATGCCATTTTTTTTATCTAAATTTGTAATGCATGTCGCTCTTATGCAATGGTTGGTGTACTGTTTAGACAAACCTGCTTCCTCGCTTACGTTTGCCATAATTTTACCAAGGGTATTCTTCCCCACTGCCATGTTATCATACCGTAGGTTCTCAGACATACCGGTATTTTCTAATTTTTTGGGGCGTTGCCAAAAAAGGATTTTAGGGGTGAAGCTTACTCAAGTATAGTTGAAATGCAGCAACAGGACAGTCTTTGTCACCTGAAATGTTAGTACATGTCATTAGGACAATGTAGCTGGTGATAATATTAATCATGTTTAAGCAGCTCAATATCACTTCTGATGTATCATAAGAATGAGTCTAATACATGTATTTTACTGTTACATTGTATCAATGTTTTACCTGGATTCTCATAAAGTCGGCCTTCCTTGTCATTGTGATACCTAATATCATCTCCTCGATGATTTTTTGTCTGTCTTTTTGTCTTCATTCTGATGTATTTCCTCCCTAGGGAATCTGTGTTTATTTTAAACCCCTCTTTCTTCGCCTCCCTCAATTTTCCCGTTCCCTGTTAAAGTTATAGTAAATAACCTAAAAAAAAAAAAACACTCTATTCTGCAAAGATTGAGGATTGTCCAATTTAAAACAGTCATTTTGGCAAAGTTTTCATGAATCATCCTGTGTTATACTGTCCTTATGTTTTAAGTCTCCCATGTTCTCTTTTTTTTAGCTCGACTAAAACTTCTTTAAAAATTTCCTTGGCGGACTTGTATTGTTCATTATCCACAATATCTTACTCCCGCAATTTCAGGAAGTGTTTCTGTAACCCGAATCGCAGGGTGACAATGTATTTTTAGCGTAGAAGGAACCATCTGTTTTACGAACCTTGCAGTAGAATATCCTGAGTGTCGTAATAACCTGAAGAAAATATAGCATGTTTATTCGTCAAATTTTTACATAGAAAAAATAAACAAAGTTATAACAAGTATGTATATTATATATCTTAAAATATTGCATTAAATACCCCCCCCCCGGTATCTTCCTAATACATTGCAAATGGTTATTCCTGTGACTAAAATACATTTACTGTTTATTTTGTTAACTGTAAAGGTTTCAAAGTTAGTATACGATTAATTAATTCAATTTTCACTTTACGGTTGCGAGTTTGTACATTTTGTAGCAGTGTAAACAGGGTTGATAGCTGCGAACTAAGCTGGCGACATAAGGTCCTAGTTGAGCGTTATTTTTGTGTCAAGATCTGTCTGGTTGGTTCTGAAAACCGAGGTCTCGTGTCGCAGTAGATGCTGGCATGAAAATGATACTTCACTGCTCAATTGCCCTAAATACCGATCATACGATTTGCTGTAAAAATAATGGAAAGACTTATGGCAGCATCTAGACATATGTTAGTGTCTTGCATGTTTTGTGCAAGGATACAAACCTGTTTCTACGGATAAATACCCCCTCCCCCCTTTCGCTCATTTTCTATTCCCAATACACATAAACATTGTGTTAGAGGAAATACTAATGAATATTGAAAGAAAATATTTCTTCTAACATCGTTCAATTAATATTATTTTTAATTTAAATAAATCCACAATTATCAATATTTGATTAGAAAAAAAAAAAAAAAAACAAAAAAAAAAAAACAAAAACAAAAAAAAAATTAATTCAAACTATCAGGTACTTCTACTTTTACGCGTAAGACTTCATGAATAATTTACCAATTCTAATTTACCATAAATGTATAAATGCATAAATGTAAATTACCAGTGAAAATAATTTCATATTAAGAATAGTTCATTTATTTCCGTTTATTTTAACACATCTCAAAAATTCCCATACACTACAAGTGAATAGATCTTCTTTATAATGAACGATAACTCTCACTTATGGACGATATTTCGTGTTTGTACAGCTGTATATCGTACCATCTAATGATAACCTTTAATTTTATATTTTTTAACTTTCTACTTTAACTGCATATTGCATTTCTATTTAAAAACCTGTATTGTCGGATAATGTATTATCCTTCTTGTAAGCTACAAAAATATCAAATCTTCAGTATTTTAGCTATATGGGTCGAGAATAAAAAAAAACGTAAAATATTTCTTTGGAGCAAACATTTAGGGCAAATTGGAGCGAATCGGTCATACCGCAAAATACCAGGCTACCGAGAATTCAAAAAGAAAGTAGTAGTTCCATTGGGACAAACACCACTAAATGTTTTCCTATAGACTTCCATACAAACTTGAGCCCCTGTCACTCATACATGTATTGAATTTCGGGCAAATGGCCTTTTTGTCGTGAAAGTTCGAGATATTGGAAAACAAAAAATGACAGAAAAAATATACCGTCACGCGGCACTTTTACTTTCAATTTCCATTTGTTTACAACAAGGTGCGTTTGACACCAAATGAAAATCTCTAACCAAAGGGCACCCCTCCTTTCAAATTTTTACCTGTAACTCCTACATATCTCAAAGAAACCCAAGTCTTGATATTACATTTTTATCAACTTTATTTCACTTGTCAAATACATATCAAGTCTTTTCTCTTATTGACCAATCACGCGCCAGGTAGCATTTTCTCCTCCGCACAACTTTGGGTGTCCAAAATGTCTGCGCCCATGTATTTGTTTATGTAGGGGTTTTTCCTATAGAGTAAAAGAAACATTTATAAAAAGTGGTCAATTTAGTAAATTTACAACACATATCCATTGCTTATCTCACCTCTTGAATATTGGGACTGACAGTCTTAGCTTAAGTACACCATTGGCTGTTACATTTCACACCCCAGTCAATCAGACCCTCATCTGTAAAACAGAAAAAATGTCAATAAATTGAAGCATTTTTCTATTTTTCTTTCAAACTTTTAAAATAAAATGATTAATCTCGCATATGTTTTGCTTGTTTTTCTTATTATCTCTAATAATTTCTCAAGGTAGATCATGTTAATCATTCAGGGTAGCAGGTACCCGTTATTAATGGAAAATGAAGAAAATCAGCAGGTTTTTGTAAGAAAAAGCTGGGTTATGGAAAGAGTGAAATCTAATGTAGGTAAAATAATCAAGGGAAAGAAAGAGAATTATATGTAGTTCAAATGTACATAAGATTAAAAAAAAAATCTATCAGCAGTGGGTTGCTGGCATCAGAGAATCAAATACATCCCCACTGAAATTTTTGTAATTGTGAAGGGGGGTGACCTATATTTTAGCCAATTTTCATGGACATTTTATGGAATTGATGTTAAATATGTATATTCTCATGAAAGGCAAAGATATTCATTTGCATATCATTTCTTATTATTGACATAATTAATAAATTGATTAAATGCCAAGGGCAGATAAATCATATTGTCTGATTGAATACAGTGCTCAATTGTAAGCAAAGTGCTTAAATAACTGCAGTTCTGCAGAAATTTATTTTCTAATAATCTATCGATATCAAAAGTTCTAAATAACTTAAATATTAAGAGATTAACTAGATTTTCTAGGAAAAATATACCTTGGAACTCTTAATGAGAGCAAAGGGACCATCCTGAGAGTGTCCATGTGTAGTTCATTGTAAGAGGGGAGGGTTCATTAATCTCCTCTTTCTTGAGAATGCATCGCTGAAATACATTTTATTTTATTAAAACATACTGATAAATGCATGTAGTAGCTTATATTATATTTTTTTATCATTTACACCATCTTTTGAATTTTTTATAAGCATTAGTGATTAAATAGCTTTAAAATATTCATGTTTAAATAGAATTTACTGAGATAATTATTTTTAAAAATATCTAAGAAATTGAAAAAAAAATAACTGCAGATAAGCATGACTCTTGTTGTTCAAATAAACCACATTTTAAAAAAATTCCTTCATTTTCCAGCATCATTAGAGTACAACCCCCCCCCCCCTCTTTTCTGCAGAATAACAAGATTGGATATGGCAAGGGGGAAGGATATTCAGACACTTTTTTCATCATTTTTGCAATAATAATGTTGCAAATTTCTTAGATTTTCAATGTATTTTCTGCTAAAATATATTTTACAGTAATCTCAATTAAATTTCCTACTAGTAATCTCTAAGTTTTCCCCAAACTATAATTTTTATATCAAGCCAGCACTGATTATATGACTGAAATTGGCTTTGTTGCTGGATTAGGCCCCTTAAATAAAAACAAAGTAACCTAATTACTTAACAGCAGTCTAATTTTGTTATAAGTTATTCAATCAACTCTAATTTACACAAATTTGAAAGAGGATTAGTCAATATGTTCCAATGTCTGCACTCATAAAATAAATGGATTTAAATGAATTTCTCAAACTGCGAGGGGGATATTCATATGTTCTGTGTATTGATGATGCCCATAAACATCAATATATTGTATTATTTACAATATTCACAGTAAATTTCAGCAGAAATATTTATTTAAAATCATTTACATGTACATTTATTGAAAATATGAGAGCTAGGGCAAATATTTTAGCATTTTTTCACCATGTGCAGCCCCCATTGTGGACCTCAATTTACCCAAACCCTCTATTTTTTTAAGAAATAGTAAAAACTAATTAAAATATTATCTCAATGCCAAAAAAATAGGAACTGATTGATTTTTTGGCTGTAATCCATGTTTTTCCATGAAATACATACCTATTCTATAGGACAAACACCACTAAATGTTTTCCCATAGACTTCCATACAAACTTGAGCCCCTGTCACTCATACATGTATTGAATTTCGGGCAAATGGCCTTTTTGTCGTGAAAGTTCGAGATATTGGAAAACAAAAAATGACAGAAAAAATATACCGTCACGCGGCACTTTTACTTTCAATTTCCATTTGTTTACAACAAGGTGCGTTTGACACCAAATGAAAATCTCTAACCAAAGGGCACCCCTCCTTTCAAATTTTTACCTGTAACTCCTACATATCTCAAAGAAACCCAAGTCTTGATATTACATTTTTATCAACTTTATTTCACTTGTCAAATACATATCAAGTCTTTTCTCTTATTGACCAATCACGCGCCAGGTAGCATTTTCTCCTCCGCACAACTTTGGGTGTCCAAAATGTCTGCGCCCATGTATTTGTTTATGTAGGGGTTTTTCCATTGACGTGGGTTTATTTTAATCTGGTATTTCCTGTAGGTTATGTAATCGATCATTTTTTAACATATGTTTTAATAGCAATTGATGCGTTTCTAGAAAAAGCTTACCCAGGTGAGTAATACTTGAATGTGTAAATAATAAGATAATGATAATAGATTTTTTTACTGAATTTTGATATATTCTAGGGCTGTTCTAATTATATATCACTTTAAAAGATACAATTACAGACAAAATAAGTGTTAAGCTGATATTTCGTTAAAAAAAATAAATTAATAAGAAAAAACTAACTATAACCATGATAAGAAACTAACAGGATTTTTTTTTTTTGAAAAACTGTATTAATATAATATATTGTTTAGTTTATTGAAAAATTATATCTAATTATTGCTATTTCTCAAGCTCTTTTCCCTTTCTCAAGCCTCCCTTATTTTTCCCCTTCTTACTCTACTGTCTCGAATATTATCTTGATTTCGAATTTGAAATTATCTTCTTTTTTTTTACGAAAGAAGGATCAAGCTTTTTGAGAGTATTGCATTAGTGAAACGTGTCTCGGGATCCCCTTCTCTCTTTAGGATATCATTTTATAAGGTCATCTTTATGGAAAAGTGAAGACATGAAGACATGAAGATTTTTCAAGATATCTATTGCAAAAATACCATAGGGTATCTTGACTATACAAGATAAAAGTCGGTATTTGACGACAAACGTGAAAGTTTTCTTCATTTGACGAGATATCTATTATGACTTGACATGATTTGCTACATTTCTGTTGAAAGTATTATTTGAATTGCATAAATATGCCACCATATATATATAGTATTACAATCATTTGTTGATGTTATGTAAACGCACTGGGACTTACAAAATATCAAGTTATATAAATTTACTTACCTTTTTAGTCTTTTAAGATGTCTTTTAGAAAATGCAATAAAGGCTACCCCCAAATCTTTTATTCATTTTTTAAAAGAGGAATAGGAAATTGTGTGATATATGTGAAAAACAAAACATTTTACAATTTTTCTTTTTTTAAATTATCAATTCCTATTTTATAAGGTAGTTTTAATACAAATAGTGCACAAAAGCACTGAAAATGATCTAAATGTATATTTTGAAAGTTCCCCAATTTCACTACAATAAAGGCAAGGTAAAATAATTTCATTCCAATTTTTCTTAGCATAATACAAAAATGTATCCAAGAATTGAAAAAAAAATCAATCTGTTTTCCTTATTACCTACTAGATTGGACATCTCTAAGTCGATCTGCCTTGCCAAGAAAAAATAAAACGTGTTTGAATGCCATTAGACATATATATATATATATATATATATATATATATATATATATATATATATATATATATATATATATATATGCATGCTTTGATCAGAACAGCTTATTTTATATGGTAAAAACCGTTAACAATTTAAAAAGAATTAAACTTGATCTAATCATGAAAACTTCGACGTGTTATTTTATTAGGACAGCACGAACCCGACCTTGACTCTAGTAATAAACATAATATAGCTACGTCAAAAAATTGATGAAGCGAAAGGAAATGAAGACCTACAGGTAATCTATAAACCATCAAGGTAAAGTCACGTATTAAAAATCGGCTCAATTTCTGTAAGCGTTTAGAACAAAAAAAAATGCTGAAAACCCTGAGAAATTGAAAAGATCTTAATTCTGTCAATAGCCTTTGAAGCGGATGAAAATGCAAACTTTATCTTTAACTCATCAAAATACACTCACCTTTCAGAAATCAGCTAATATCTACAAGTGTTTAGGAAAGCGTTCAGTTCTGAACGACGGTTAAACCAATTGTTAAAAGCAAATGAATACTATGACTGACAGTAATTTGTACAATCGTCTCGGGAATTTAGTTTTGATTTAGACGCAGTCAAGTGCAACACAGGTAAATGTTTAAACGTGCCAGGATAGATAACGATCACTGGTTCTAGCCGGTATAAAAAGTACATAACGCGACGCCATATTGGTTTTTAAAAGCATACCTGAGAAGACATCTAATTGTTTTCTCGATATTTATATGCGTAAAAGAGGTAATTCATTATTTTACTTTAAAAAAATTTAAAAATAATTTGACAATTTATAAAGAACAAAATAAAGAACAATTATTGTCACTTATTTATCGGGATGATTATGAACTATGTTTGCATCTAAAAAGGTTAAAAAAAAATATTTCAATTTAATTTACAACTAATTGACTTGATTTAACATAGAACTTTAAAGAGTTAATCCTTGACATGTTGCACAAAAAATCATTTTATTATCCTTGAAATGTATAAAAATTTGTTTTGTGTCTTTATCAGCGAACGTTTTGAAAATTATAACCTAGAGGTAACGAAGTGAAATAATCAGAGCGAGACACTGGGAAGATATCCTATCTCGGAAGCAGTTATTTAAATCTAATGCATTGTCACAGTTTTTGAGTCTTCAATTTTTTTTTTTTTACTTATCCAATTAGATAAAAGGATTTTCACAGTCACTCTGACGGGTATATAAGAGCAAAGATAATCAAATCCATCATTTTGTGGTGAATCAAGAGGTAAGGACATGTAAGTCGCTTTTGCTCCTTTCATTAAGATTTCATGAAATTATTTTTTATAATTTTGGGGGGAATTTTTTTTTTAAATATCCACAGATAGATTGCTAGGTATACCAGTATGAATTTTCATAATTAATATTTCTGCCATTGTCTGTATTTATTTGATTTAAACTCTAATTTAATAATACAGATACTTTTGAAGAAATTTGAGATCTGAGGCATTGCTGCATATGAACACGGTGTACCGATATAGGGCGATGTTACAAGCTCACAACGGACAGGAGAGCGTTAACGTAACATGTCCCCGTTATTATCGGGAAGACCTGTCCGACTCAAGTTCATATGATCCTACCTAGATGTAATTCATTTTATCTCCCAAATAGCAGCAACAGCAGGAATGCATTTTATCTCTGCAGCAGCAACAGCACGAAAAATTCACTGTAACTCCCAAACAGCAGAAATTATTATTGCATATAATTGTTTTGTTTAACCATGTTATTTGTTTTTAAATTAGATTTCAGCAGAGTATCAATTTCCACAGAATTTGCACAGATAGATTGCTAAGTAAAACAATATGAGTTATAACTATTATCAATATTATTGCCATTGCATGTATTTTTTTTTGACATGATTTAAATAATACAGATACATTTGAAGAACATTGAGATCTGAGGCATTGCTGCATATGAATACGGTGTACCGATATAGGGCGATGTTACAAGCTCACAACGGACAGGAGAGTGTTAACGTAACATGTCCCCGTTATTGTCGGGAAGACCTGTCCGACCTAAGTTCATATGAGTCTACCTCGGTGGACGCAGCTCAGTCTCTGCTGACAGGAATGACGATGACCAGGCAATTGTCTGAAACTTTAGTTTCCTAATCAGATTCTAAATGTTGTCTAATAATTTCATGGTGTTTCATTTTTTTTTCAGCATTTTTTTTTACTTTTGCCCAATTTTGACAAAAATATGTCTAGTTCGGTTGGAAATTTAAATAGTTTTTTTTTTTTTTTTCAAAATGTTCTGTACAATATAAACCCTGTTTTAATGCAACGTCTGTGAGCATTAATTTAGCCATATCTCAAGTTTTGATCGCTCATGATTGACCAACACATCAGTTTAAGACCTGTAATACGCAGGTTAGCAGAAGAGATACACTGTATCTTGCATTAAAGATAAAAGATTGAAAACATAGTTTTCAAGAAAACAACAAGAAGATTATGGCCTCCTTTTTAGAATGTCATAAAGAAAGAAGTAACTGGACTCTCTATCAAGTCCTTGAACTGAAGATTGATATTGCCAAACACAAGTCAATAAATGAAACAAGCTTCATTCTTCTTCATATTAAACTACGAGCTGAAAAAGCTGTTGTTACTGTGCAAAACAATGACATTAAATATTTTCAAAGGGCAGATTTTCTCAGCACTTCATCCAACAGAAAAATCCAAACAGATTATTCAGGTACAATCCATGTACTGATAAGTCGAATTTCAACGAAATATAATTTCAAATAAATGAAAGATATTGAGATGTTTGATAACCTGATTTATATTAAAGTTTCTGGATATGAAAAAGGAATCATATATCCCATTAACTTGACAACGAACCCTTATCAGCGCCATGTTCAGCATTTAGTATTATCCAGCTGGCATTGCTTACATCATTAATTGTTGGATTTAAAATTTCAATCGACTTCTAGCAGACTGAAGCAATTATCGAAGTCAATATTTTTATTGTTGCTATGGTTTGAATAGCTTCCCAAAATTAAGGCTATTAAAACACATATCTTACTGTAATATACGCAGGGCACAAAGAACTGAAATGCCAACTAAGGAAAATAAATAGTAAAGATACACAGATGTATTTCAGCAAGAATGAGGAAGTTCTGTACTGTACATGTATGCTGAATTTGAATGTATTGCAGAAAAAAAAGATCCAGCAAACAAAAAAAATCACAAAACACACATCGTAAGGATTTACTTACAAAATAATTGGCCTTGATGATAATATGTTTGAAGATATCGTAGGGAAGACGTTATTGAAACTTTTGTTGGGCTTATGTTACACGTTGAAGAAAGATTACTACTGCGCTTATAAATCACAAACCACTTAGAATGGAAAAGTAAGAATTTCAAATTTAAAAGAGCAGAACAATGCTATGTCTCTCATCAACACTTGGGAAAGATCGAGTTTGTGATCACTGCCATGTGACAAGAAAATTTCGCCAAATCCTCCATAGTTCCTATAACTTAAATCTGAAAGAAAGAGCAAATTCCGGTATCTTTTTTAATAACATGAAATGAAATGATTCACACAGGATTATGCAAGCCATCGGAAAGATGAAAGACAAAGAACTAAACTGCAGTTCCCAAAACCATGAAAAGTATAAATCATTTTCCGTAGAAAAATTAGATTTCACTGATTCCTTTCCATTTTTGTCAACCTCTTTAGAAATTAGAAAAGATTGTGCACAATATTTTTCAAGAAGTAGCAAAAAAAAAAAAAAAAAAAAAATTCGACAATACATAGCAAAGGGATTCTGGATCAGTAAAAAAAAATGAAATTACTCGTGCGTAAGAGCGTTTATCCCTACCAGTACATGTATGGTATTGGGATATTCAAAGAAAGTTGTATACCAGACATAGCAGTTTTTCCTTTAACGATCAAGGTACATGTATATCGGAAGCAAATTACAGTCATGTTCAAATTGTGTGGGGAGTATTTGGAACATATTACTTTGGGGAATATCATGATCTTCACATGGAATCAGATGATGGCCTTTAAAACATTAAAAATGTATGCCTTAATATCTACTAACCGAATCCTGCACCTTTATATACTGCACCGGCATAAGCATGGCAGGCAGCTCTCAAAATGACAGATCTAATCCTGGAACTATTTACTGATTTTGACATGAACTTATTTATTGAAAGGGGTTTAAGTGAAGATATTTCAATGATATCTCAAAGATATGCAAAAGCAAACAACCCATACATAGACGATTACGATCAGAACCAACCAACATTGATGTACTCAATTTATATGGATGGTCAATTAGTCTGGCCTTACCCACACATGGATTTTGTTGGCTTTAGAGGGAGTAATTTGATTATAGAGATGTTCAAAATGTAAGAAGATGGGCATATTTTTGTGGGTAGAATTTCAATTTTCAACAGAGTTTCATGATACTCATAGTGATTATCCATTGGCAACGATATCTTATGAAATGAAACCAGAAACGTTATCTATCTTATCAGCTAACCATATACAACTCCTGAAAGACCTACACATTGAAGAAATTTCAACTCGAGAACGGGTTTCGAATCTCAATAACAAAAAGAATTATATTTTCAGTTATAGAAATCTTCAACTTTATATGTCTTATGTTCCGGCATGAAGGTCACAGAAATCCGTCAAGTGATTGCTTTTCAAAAGTATCCCATGGTTGAGAAAATACACTAAGAAAATGAGCCTGGAACGATTTTGAGAAAGACTTCTACAAATTAATAATGACAGAGTATTTGGAAAAACTAATAGTATGAAGTATTTAAAAAAGAGAGTTGATATTCAGCTGATCCACAGAGACAACAGGCTTCTAAAAGTGATAGCAAAACCAGAGTTCGTCATATAAGATCTGAATCGGATATCTGGGATCAGAAGAGCTTGAAAAACTTGCCCTGATCCACCTAATTTACGTTGGATTTTCAATTTTTAAATTATCGAAGGTGCTTAAATACGATTTTCTAACCATATAAACTCAAGGTAAGAGGATAAGGATGAGCTTCTGTTAACAGACACTAATTCCTTATGCTAAAACATTTTTTACAGAAGACGTAAAAAAAAAAGATCTGTAAAGGGCAAGTTTGATTTAAGTGACTACGTGAATGATCAATTTTTGTATGATACTACAAATATAAAGTCCTAGGTAAAATGAAAATTGACAAAAATTGTTAGTGCCAATGACGGAGTTTGTGGGACTGAAATCAAAAACAAGCACTGTTAGGGCTGAAATAAGGCAGCAGAACCTAATTGATTCGGGAAATGTTTACTGTGCGTCACAAATAAAAATTATTATTCCTCATATCAGAAAATGAAATAATTTGCAACTTTAAACTGATTTAGCAACATAATAAACAACATCAAAACTTACCAATGCATTTAAAATAGTTGCTAGGTAAATCCATAACAACAGTAAACTGTTTACAACAAATCACTGATGTTTGTTAACTAATCAACATTACGTCATTTTGGGATAAAATGACGGAAATTATGTGCTGTTAGAAGCAGATTAAGATTTTTTTTTACTATAAGATATGCATATTATAAAACAGAATATTATCAAACGATTTTAGATATTCTATTAATATCAATACTGTATAGCAGGTTAAAATCGCGGTCGGAAAAGATCGCGATTTGTTCAATTTTCAGCAAATCGTGGTCGTTTGAATTCGCGGAAAAGGAAAAACCATAAATTTCTTAAACAATACTTGCAAGCATTTTTCTGTAGGTACATTGTATATATTGTGTGAGCTGCTATTTCCCGTCTCTGTAGTATAATATTAAAGTCTGTAATGTTTATCGCACATATCAGACAGAAAAGTAAAGTATACATATTGTGTCGATTTTGATCCCGATTGAATAATAATGAAGCACCGTGTAAACCTATAGGGTTTAGCACAGACATATTGTTTAAACATTTTAAACTTAGACAATATTAATATCATAATCATTTTTAGTTATTAGCAGTGAAAGTAAAATGATATAAAGGTTTATTAAATCAGAATGTATATTATTAGTGACGCAAATTCGGTGACTTTATAATTGGAAAGAGGACTTTATTTTGTAAACAATTATTATCTTGTCAAAACAAATTGGATTTTGTTGTTGTTCAAATGCACTATTTGGTAGATCATTTTGTAATGAAATTGATCCGAATAGACCAATCAAGCCCATCGATAGTAAGTAATAAAATTTGAACGGAAATACAATGGTATTATTAAGAGTTTTGACTAAGAGCAATAAAATTGGGAACTTTGAAGTAAGTAAGTAAAAGAGCTTAAGGCTAGAACTCCTGTGGTGCAGAGATGGGGACTGAGCCCATAAATATTAGTAACATGTATTTACCTACATTTGAGGGTGGTGCCATGTTGGGGTTCATAGGTCAACGGACAGACCTACGGACAAAGCATAGGTGGTTGGTGATGGTAAATTATCCAATGAAATGCATTTTTATATCCGGGACCATGGATACCCACTGAGCACAGAATACCCTGTTTTGGTCAGAAAAGAGTATTCCCGTTTTAATTCCCGCTTTTATTCCCGTTTCTATTCCCGGTTTTATTCTCAAATTATTACATCTCTTTGGCATTCTATTATTTTGGGAATCATTCTTTTGGACTTTTGTTTATTTATTTATTTGGAGTTCGGTCTTAAACTCTTAATATTTTAGACGGACCCTTTGGACAGTTATATAAAAAGTGTATTGGTCTTTTCTGATCATATTTCAGGAACGAATATTTCTAAAACTATACGATCACGGAAAAATTGTAAATTGGAATTATTTAATAAACTTTTGAAATCGACAAAAGAGTCGTCATTGGCTTACAACCGGACTGATCCCTATTTGAAGTCAAAACGATGCTACGCATTTAATATTTTTTTTTTATTTCCGGGTCCAAATCAGAAAAAAATTATACCGTAGTATAAATGTTGATCTTTTAATCATATAATTGAAATTATTTAATTGTCGTTACCCTGTTGTAAGTAAATGCTTTGATTAAAGGTAATGATGACTGAGTGATACGCACGGGTGAAATTTAACAAGCATGTCTTATTGAATAATTAAATTGCACGTCTACTAGATGGCAAAATTAATCGTTAGCTTAAGAAATGAATTAAACAATAAATAAGTTTTAAAAACAGCAACAACTACGTGTTTGTAATTGATCCAGACACTCGAATAATTATAAAGACGGTATACATCTCATCACAGAAAATAATAATACTCCTGTATTTCAATTTATCCTTATAAAACTTTTCAAGAATTATTCACTATATGTTGAATTCGCGGAATTTCTTTTTCCACGAATATAGCGAAAATTAACTCCGCGAGTTAATTTTCTGCTTTACAGTAGACAATGAAAAACCTTTGTTTAATGCATTTACTTTTAATTATCGAGGGAATGTATATAATTAAAATTACCGTGTTTTGTGTACAAATGAGTTTTGTTAAACATCGGGGTGCCTCAATAAATTGTCCTATCGCAAGGAAATACCCTTCATAGAGCTTGGCCATTATATATGAGTATAAATAACGGTTATCTTTCTGAACTTGAAAATGCTGTTGCTTTCTTCAAATCAAGAGCGTGACTTGACAAGGACATAAAATACCTGGTAAAGATCAAACAGATTTCTATGGAATCCTGAAAGGTCCTTGCAGTTCATGATCACTATCCATAATTGCACCATCGAGTTTAAGGTCAAAAGTGCAATGACGCGATAATGTGATGACAAGGGAGCAATGGTGTAATAAGGATAAAGTGATGGTGCGATAGCGCAATGACGATGATGCAATAGTGCAAAAATGCGATGAAAATGATACGATGGTAATATTAAGCTATAGCTCGATGACGCGATGGTGCGATCATGATTTTGCGATGGTACATGTACGACGACGATGAATGGGTATTCAATATCGCTTCACTGTGCTTTCTCATCATCGCTATTGCATTATTGCGCAGTCGCATCATCACCATCGCGCTTTCGCACCATAGCTCCATCGTCATCGCACCATTATTTCATCGTCATGGTGCTGTCGAAGTAACACGCCATCAGCTTTATAGTCCATACTCAAAGGTGCGATAGTGAAATACATGGTCTTATCCGGATTCCATATATGTCGACATGTTCCTAATTTTAACTAATAAAATTGGAATTCCATTAAAAGAAGGAACATTTTTTAAGAAAGTACAAAAATGAGTAAAATCAAAAATTAACTTAATTATAATATGGGTATGCCCTTGCATTATTGAAATTTGTAAATTACCTCCATTTTAGTACACATCTTATGCATTATATGATCCTATTGATCAGGAACAAACTTAGTTCTTTACAGAGTGGAGTTTACTATAACATTTCAACAAGTATTCAAGGTATATGATAATAAGAGGCTTTTTAAAAAGTAAAATCAGTTTTAAAATTTTCATGTTTTTTGTACGTCTCTATTCCATTTATTTCATTATAGTTAGCCTGAACAATGCTACGAAATGTACAGTCTCACTTATAAATGGCGTCAGAAGCAAATTGAAAGTGGGGTGGGGCTAAGTGTAAAAAAAAAATTATACCTTAAAAAAACCGATAAGCAAAAAATAAAAGGAAATTTCCATTCCCCAAATACGAAACTCCTATTTCGTGATGGTGGTGGGAGGTGGGGGGGGGGGGGGGGGGGGTGGGGGGTGGGGGGTGGGGGTAGTTTCGAACTTCACTACCAAAATTTTTTTCCAAACATCACCACTTTCCCAATTTCTAACCTATGCTTCGACGTTTCTGTGTGGAAAGTGAGGATGGGGAGGGGGGGGGGACTAAACCTACGCAACAATGTTCAATGTCTATACTGAGTATATATTTTGAAAAAAAAAGTGCCCCCCCCCCCAGCTCCCCGGTTCCGACGCCTATGCTATCAATTATAAAGAGTCCTGAAAAAGGTATCATTTAATCAGGTATGAGAACAAAATTCCATTCCGTCATTTATCAAACAGAGAATGTTTACTTACTTCAAAAGGAATCTCAAATGGAATGCTCGGTTACTTTTAGATAAGATAAATATCAGATACGTTATCTCAATTATGTTTCATACACACCATAATTATCATTAAACAAGAGAACTCTTTCCCCTTATGATGACAAACGGTATATGCGCAAAAAAATGGGATACATACATTAGTTCATGGCCATTGGCCGATTTCTCATGATGCAACATTAATGGCTATACATGTACATGTATAACGTTGAGAGTAAAGAAACAAGCCATTTCATTTTTTGCAGCTAAGGAGTCAACATCAATCAATATAAATCAATGTAAACTTTATCGGAGAACTTATGTCTGGCCTCATGTATTACATTGACACCTGAAACCAAAACACTCCTTAATCAGCATTAACAAGTGTTATACTACACTTCTAACAATTATAACAAATAGTCTGAATTCCTTGTGCAGCAGCAACATTAACAGCAGGAATCCACTTTATCTCCCCGACAACAGTAGAAGCAGCTGCAGGAATCCACTTTTTCTCCAACCGAAAAAGAGACCACGTATACTTTAGACGGCTAAATTCGAAAATGAATCTGAAGATGAGTGTTTTAACATATCAGCAGAAGAAGACTATTTCAGAAGACTTTAAAAAAATATCAAAAGCAAAAAAAAAAAAAAAAAAATAATAATAAATAAACAAAGAGGTTTGGTGTGAAAAGTCGAAAAATATCTTAACAGTGGATTCTTAGAAAAATGAAGCTGAAGAAAAAAGGAACAAAATAAAAAAAAAGTGATATTATTACGTTTTTAGATTTATATTGTCATTCAATCCAAGACTTTTCGGATTTAGAAGATTAAAAGATCCGGCCACGAGATAATGATGAAAAGTATAAAAAATGTTCATTAAATGGGTTATGAAAGTGTACCGGCTGCTTGCATGACTATAAGGAAGTATAAGCATTTACTTGAAGAAATGATATTGAAAACAGATGACGAGAAAACAGATGATTAAGACGATAATGATGATAGTGATGACAAAGGAGAATCAGGAGAACATAAAAAAAATAGTGAAAATGATGAATGAAAATATCCTGAATAAATATCATATTTATCTGTGAGTAAATCCTCGGTCAGACATTATATCTTCTCCCTTAGACACATTATGTATGGAATCAGAATTTTTTCCTGTTTTTTCGTGATTAAGTAAAAGACACTAATAGGTGTGATAATGATAAGAAATTTAAAGGAATTGTGTAATTTACAGTACACTCACTGCATATTGTGTGATTTACACTCACTGTATATTCTGGAATTGACTTAGGGATCCTCTGGTCATTTGAATTTAACCCAGTTGACTTATTGTTATCTGTTTTAGCCCGTTGTCGTGCGTCTTGCGATGTGCGTTAACATTTGAACATACGAAAATTGTGAATTCCATGGTCTCTACTCTCCTGGTGCATGCGGGGTGGGGTCAAAACAACTGAAATTAATGCAAACTTTACAAAAAATCCTCCTCTTCACTCCTGGACTTCCAGCAGTCAAAGTGTTAGTATGATTGTAACAAAATTTAAAACCCCTACCGCAAATGTGAAATTGTTGATCCAAAATTCAAGGGTTCCATTGGTAGGGTGTTATAATGATAATGTAGTAAATGTGGTTTATTCCTTTGAAGATTTCTCTTTTATGCTACATGTATGAAACAAACTAACTGCATACAGAGTTATGGTGAAGAAGGGAGAATCTTTCAAAATTATGAGTTTCATGATTCTTGTCTGAACCAGGGATTTTGCTGTTAGCTTGAGGCTTTATTTTATTTTATAGTAAAAATGCATCATGCAATTCTTTTAAATCACCTATGTATTAAACAAACTACAGATATACATAGTTATGATAATAATTGTGTCCCTTCCAAAATTGTGAATTTAAGGGCCTATGGGTAAGGGGTTTTGGTGTAAGGACGGAGTTATATAAATGATATCGTAAAAATGCATCAATTAAATCTTTTTCTTTGTCCCTAGGCCTGGGCTTGAAAACAAACTATCTAAATGCATAGTTTTAATGGGCATGGATGCCACATCTAAAATTGAAAAAAATCATGTTCTTAGGTATAAAGAGTTCCGTTTTTTTTTTTTTTTTTTTTTGGTTGGCTTTTATTGTGTATATAGATAAAATGTATTCTTTAAAAATCTTGTCAATTTTTGGTGACCAGATAACATTTTAGATGAATCGAATTTTTTTATCCCCTCTTAATTAACTTGGAGGGTATATAAAAGCACAGGTGCATGTGTGTTTGTTTTGGGGTTTTATATACAAACGGCAGCCATAGTAGCTCAATTTATATAGGATCAGTTTAAATAACAGCATATTCTAAACGAGGTAAGATATTGACAATCATAATTTTCCAAATATCATCTGTCTCGAATTGATGTTTTCGACTTTTTTGCAATGGACAAGTCATCAAAAACAATATATCCTGACTGACGTTTCTTTTTTTTAATTATTTTAATTGCATGTCATTATTTATAAACGGAATTTCTCCTGATTTTACTATTTACCCGATCATTAGGAGCAGAGGGCAGGCGTGAAGGATCGACCCGGGATACTTACTCCCCTTGTTACCCGATCCAATCTCTGATTAATTTATAGGTCTGTGTTTGCTCAGTACGCTGTATAGATCAAATGGCATTTACAGCTTGTTATCTTTTTTCAGCCACTAATATTTAAAAATATTGTAGACTTAATAGCACATTGAAAATGATGATCTCATAGGTTTATCTAGTGGTGTTATCTCAATAATGTATATTACTCTGACTGATAATATGTCCAGTTCCTACTTATTAAACTGAAATTGATTTTCCTTTTCTAGAATGCAACCAATACTGTTTTCAACAACTACCTTCGGTATGATGAATGTATTCCTACTGCTTTCAGTCCTCTTGTCAGAAGAAATGGTAAGTATTAATTATATTAAAATAACAATTTACCGATTTTATTCAAGTGATAATAGTCTTTGAGTTATCACAGTGGACACTATGTCAATCTTTGAACTTGCTACCATGCGCAATAGTTTACTCTGCATTAAATCATAACGATACTTTATTTTTGTCGAAAATGTCTTTATACTTTGTTATATGAAGCATTGTCTTAAAGATCGTGAAGTCTTATCTTAAATGTTCCAATAAACATTATATCGATAAATGGTAATATAACTTACAATTTTCAATCGTGGACGTAAAAGTGGATAAATCGTAGTTATCGTATCAAACGAAACAAATCATGTGTTTACTCGTGTCTATTGTGTTGATCGTAAAATTATTTTGACAAGCAAAAAAAAATTGCTACTAATATGATAAAATTTTAATCGTTGTCATCGCACCAGACCGCTTGGATTCGTAACTAACCTCAACTGCATCGTAAGTAAACGCACCTTAACTAGTTTTCATACGGAAGCGTAAATGGCTCTGCACTTGTTGAGCCATTTACGCTTCCGTATTTTCATATCGTCATCATTGCAATCGATCTCAGACAGGACAAACCACCCGTCGTTTTGCGATTCGTTGCAATGTCTCACGTTTCGTCAATAGCTATGAGGCTTTGGGTGGTCGATCCCGCTGCTCACGAGTTGACAAAGTATTTTTCGCTCATATACGATCTGATACGGACATATGAAAGTACGCCATTAGATACGAGGGTTGTTCCAAGAGTAATGTCACAGTGTTCATAGCTTTCATATTTGGCGTCATATTATCAAATACAATATACCAAAAGATGCATGAATATAAATCTAATTAACATAGAAATTCTAATTTAATAATGTGTATTTGATTTTATTTTATAGATGTTTAAAACATAGAACATAGGGGGTGTCGCCGCGTCAAAACGGAACGTCATGTATTAAAGTGTAGTTTTTCTTAGAATGAAAAAAACAAACACATTAAAAAGATTTTAAAAAAGCACATAATCTCCCATTTTTTAAAAGACACATTCCTCGTCATTTTCTAGTCTTTAATTAAAAATTAAATGACGGCATTAGTATTTTTGATCATAATCATTGTTGTTTTACTCTCTTGAATTGAACAAAGGGATTGTCGAAATGGGAAAAACGGCTCGACGAGTTGTAATGCATTTTTGCTTCAAAATATGGGAATCATCACAAGCGACAGTTACGTTAATTAATCAGACTTACAGAATAAAGAATGTAAATAAGAGAGTTCTTAGTAGATGTTTTCAGCAGTTTAGGGCGGGTGATTGGTCATTGAATGATCAGTAAAGGACAAGAAAACCGAAAGATAGAAGATCGGATTCAATGGTGTCTGACGTTGTCAAAAATACAGACGTATAGAGTGAGATGTAATTTTTTTTAAGTTTTCTTATGCTACTGTTCAAAAATTTGACAGAGGACTTGATTATGAAAAGAGTGAGTGTATAATGGTACTAAGAATTCTTAAAGAAATTGGAATTGGTGAAAGTGTTTGCGAATCACAAATATTTTTAATAAAACGAAGGGGAAACTCTTAAAATTATGACGGTGCGTATTCGTAATATGACGTTTTATTTGGATGCGGCGACTGCCATAAACGCACATTGTTTAAAATCAGATATTCTGGAAAGAATAAACCATATTCCTTTGAATTTTTCAGGTCTGATCTGAAATGAATAAAGCTTCTATCATGTACAATTTTGTTGCTTTACGTCGATTTATAGCAATTTTATCAAAGTTGTGAAATTACTTTTAGAACAACGCTCGTACGAGAATCAGATCTTTGCTGCGAACGCTTACGCTCTATTACGAGTACGTAAACTTGCAAAATAACACGAAATATTGAAGGCATTTACTTAACTGATTAGGACAGGGAAATATTTGAGTTTTGCAAAATGGTTTGAAGATGCCACACAAAGAAAACAGGGACTAAAAAAAAGTCGAGTGATCCTATCTCCTGCTGAACGTGAACCCCTTCCATCAGAGGCCGGTAGACAAAAAATAAAAGTGGAAAGAAAACAGCTACTGCTGCTTTTCTCCTTTTTTGACAGGAATAACACATAAAGATAATTACATTATAAACAGCATGATTTTAATGACGTTGTCAACAACCTTAGCTACCATTCTTATTGATTGTATGCATTTAAAAAAAATGTTTACGTTTCAATACATAAAATGTAATGGACTCAGTATACTGTAGACGTACTTTTTTCCGCGGGGTCATAATTCCGCGGAATCTCAATTTATGTTTAATCCGCAGGTAGAAAATTACGCGGATTTTCTTCACTGTCACTATATTCCTTACATTTATATTAAGTATGCTTGGAAAAATTTCCGCGGATTATCTGTGACCGCGTACATAGCGTAAATTAATACCACGCGGAAAAAAAGTATTTCTACAGTAGTCAGATAGTTATATGTATGTCAGGATTCAGTTGTAGCTCAAAGCGTGTTTAAACTTGATCCTGATCGTGAAAGACATTGCAATGAACATGTTGTTCTATCGCACATTAACACATGGGGGTGCGATGAAGTATAATGTTGCAAGAATGTTTTCATTCGAGAACTCGGATCGTGATATTTATGACAAATCGAGGTCTTTTTTGTGAACTAAATCTTGATAATCCCGTTGGAACATAATTATCCTTATCTGGACAATAATCAGATCGTCATGAATTTATCTATTTTGACCATAGCGCTAAAAAGCAGAAAACAAATCTATGTGCATCTCATACATGTAGTACCTTGCCAAAAAATTCAAAAGAAACTCTGTGATCATCTAGGAATGGTCAATCTTCATAAATGAACGCACGATAGTGGGAACATAGCATTTATTGTCTTCGCAGTCGCGGGAATTCCAACGAAACATCAAACCTCTCTGATTGTCGCCAGCTGATTTAAAATGTCACCGTGTCATGTGTAAATGATAAACTATTTCTTGCGTGATTATAAAAAGAAGAGGGTGGGAGGGAGGTAATGAGTTAAATTGTACGCAATATAGCAAATGTCAATTCTTATCAAATCATTTTTATCTAGTCTAGTAAAAAATCATTATGTTTTTTTTCCTATTGATAATCAAAAGACATCATACCCTCTTTGAAATCAAAATTATTCGCTAACACGTACATGTATGCATAATGACTATTGCTGTGACTAAAATGATCAACGACAACTTTCTCCTCCCTCCCCATTCACTCAATGTTCCATTTGCCAATACATTTAGTACAGGATCCACTCGTGGATAGAGTGAAAAAGTCATTTAAATGATATTATAAAAATTATTACTGGTTACACATGTATATACTCTGTTAATATTTGATTTATAACCACTCTAAGGTAAATATAGGATCTGCCACATAGACTTTAACCTGCACAGTCTTGCCCCTATATATAATATAAGCATAGAAACATTATAACATAAACTGTGTTTATCAGATAAATATTAATAATCAAAACGTCATATGTAACTTTTTATTACTTTGAATAATAATACTACGAAGATTATATTTATAATAACTGTTCAATACAGTGAAATTATGCTATGTCACAGAAATCTAAAATTTCTAGCTTTTTATGCGTTGACAATAATCCTAAAGACAATCGTTATTAATAAATTTTATTGACAAATAGTTAAGAATTGCTTTTCTCCTACAGTCTTGTTAAAGTGCCACAGAAAAGCTGTTCTTTCGTACTGCTGAGTATGTAGTCAAGACACTGACCCCAAGGGAATTCGTTAATTAAGAGCTTTTCCTCCAAAACATAGTATGATCTACATGTATTCAAAAATGTATAATTCTGTTTTAAATAGTGGGTACGCATATGAAATATCACAAATTGATCAAATGTCGGCAGTTTCCACTGATTTTGTCAATGAATGATGTCACATTGTCGGGCCTAAGACGATCGATTGCAAGTAAGGCCTAGCTTGGTTGAAAACGAAAGTAATAAGGATGTGTATAGTTAGGGTTTTTTGATTATTGGAATTGATAAAGTTTCATTAATACAGGATTTGAATTAGAATTACTTTTCACCAGCATCTTGTTTATGCGAGAATTTGCCGCGAGATGAGGCCCAAGATTCAAGTTGAAAAATACTATTGATGCCATATTGCCGACAAGGTTCTCAGTTCCATAGATATTGTAATAAAATAGTTTTCAATAGATTTCAATATTTTTTACATACGTAAATGTTTAATTTGCTTCATGTATCGGGAGAACAAAATGTGCTTCATTTCAGTCATTCTGCAGAACCTTAGGCACATATTTAATATGGGAAAGTCTGGGGTTATCCAAATAAAAAAAATATGACTAATAAAAATATATATAATTATCAAACTGCAATTACTTTTCTTTATCTTGGGAATGTATAAGAGTATCTTTTCTTTACTCAGGTTTTTAATAAAAGCTTGCAGAGGGACACGACAATACTCTTGCCTTTCTCTCTCTTCAAAAGTGGTAGTGGATTTCTTTTTAAAGTTGTATAAAGCTATATTTGTATTTCCTCGTTATCTCCATATGTTTTACAATAGGAAATACATGGTACAGGAGCTTTCACTTGATCTCGAGTGACGCAATGATTCATCAGAATTACCATCCCCGCGAAACTAATTTAATACATAATACCCCCCCCCCCTCTAATGTATTCGGAACCTTTTATGTTTCGGTGTTCAACAAATTAGAAAATATTTCTAAAAATCACAGTGCAAAGCGATTTGCGCCTGTATTAATTCTTTTGTTGTACTATTGGGGTTTGAATCTTCATAGAACCCAGAAAGGCTTTTTGCTTATATACACTGTACTTGGGATCTTAAGTTTATTTAAGATACATGAATTCGTCAACTCGTGATGAGGCGAGGGCACCTTATGCCTTTCGAAAATAAGGAGATAATGAGTGGTTCCTTTTTAACAAGAAATGTGATTTGTAAAAAATATACCTGGTGAAAAGGACAGTCAAAACGGCTCAGGAAAAGGGGAACATAAAAACAAATAATAAGATTGACAGGGTTATCTAGTACATGCACCATCGAAAATGGTATCGTTATGAACATTCCAGTAAATGGGGACGCTGAAAGGGCTTACATACACAGCTTAGTGTGACATTGCGTTAATTACAGAATGTTTCTGTAAGAGAAGGGATAATTTAGTAAAATAACTTATAAGAACGAATAAACAATTTTATTGCTGTGGAATGCAGATTATTCGGGATTACAAACATATACAAGGTGAGGGTTGTTCGAAATGTTCGTGGATGATGTCATTTAAAAAAGAAAATATTTGTTTTGTTGATGTGTTACGTTTCACTCCGTTCGATTTATCAGAATGCAATTTACTTTATTTTAAAATCAACATATCATGTACCTGCGGAGCACACTTAACAGGAATGTAACCTCAGAACATAGTGTCAAGAAATTTCTTTTAAAAAAAATACTATCCCTACACATTTCAGTATAATCCAATGCCCATTCATTAAATACTTTTTTCTAATACTTGACATTAATTTTTGAAAAATTGCTCTTGTATAATTTCTTTTATTACTTAATTCTGCTTTCACAGGATTAGCAAGTCTGGAGCGGCTAGACTTTCCTCACCAGTCCAACTTTTTAAAGATCTTGATCAGATTGTACCATATAAAACGTTTCTTCACAGCTTCCTCGTCCGGTACAGAGTCTCTGTCACTCAAATACACACGTGCACAACTCACTCGTGACATATTTTTTTTGATTCCTCCAACATTTTTAGAGTTTATTCAGAATTTTTCCAAAATTGAATTGTTATCTGCTCCTCCCTGATTTTCTAAAATCATCCGTTTTGTCGTTTTCAATGAGTACTAACTACCTTCTCAAGTTGGTTTCTTTCCAACAAAGCAAAATATTATGCAAAAATTTGGAATACGAATCGATGTAACAATTCTTAATTTGAATTTAGAGATTGTTTTTCGTTTTTGCTCCATTTTACAGAGAATATGACTACAGACATTATTTAGTGTGTTGTTCCGAGATATGATTTTTGCAATTTTAAAATCTGGATATGCTTTATATAAATCGTTATATCAAAGAAAATAATAATACATGAAGGCAGAAAGAAAGTCCGAAATTACATTTTGAACATCATGTCTACATAACGTTGCTTCTAAAGAAAAAAACGGGAAAGGAAAATTTTGAGGAATCCATAACATTATATTGGAACTCTGTTATATCTTAGAAAACCTCCTATCTATGGATATACATTTCAAACTTGGTAGGGATTCAGGTGATAACATCAAAAAGCCATGAAGGTCTAAATTCATATTGTTTAATGGACATTTGAGCTTAAATACTGTTCTTTATCTCCATGTATTTCTACTTCTTTTACAAGTCCCTCATGTTTACAGGATGTCGTGAGTGCAAATAGTATGCATTTGATTGATCCTGAATACTGCGAGTCTTCAAAACAGACAAGAAATGTAGTGGAATCTTGTCCAACAGATGAAAAATCATGGATGGAAGCTGCAGAAAATAAGAAATGCGAATATACACAGGGTTGCTTACACACGATGGAATATCACTGTCTTATAAACCCCTGGGGTAATTTGACTGTAGAAGTATGTACACCTGTAGCTAAAATTCTTCCAGGTAATGATATAAAAACGTGTAAAATGCAAGCTTTTTTCAATTTATTTTCTATAATTTCTGGTTCCTTATTGTGTGCTCGGTGATAATCTTTTTTTAAATGTTGATTTACTAAATACTCTAGCAATGATCTTAAATAAAATTCCGTTTTATCCGTTGTATTTGGTCTCAATTAATTCAAGGTTTTAGCTTTTAGTTTTAACTAATTTACCTATTCTTAGGATACCTGAGTCACTCAAGTGACCTATGGCTAAACGTTTTCGTCTGTCGTCGTACTACGTCCGTTATGCGTCGTGTTTTAACATTTGATTATTTTCAGCTTCTCTGAAACTGCTGCAAAAATTTATTGCTTTCTTTATAATCTTGTTTTTTACTCATTGACATCATGCAGTCAAACTGTTGCCATGATTGTAATAAGCATTGAGTCCTCTACCGAAATTGTGATATTCTTGGCCCCAGGGTCAGGGGTTCAGTGCTAGGACAAGGTTTTATAGATTTTATAATGAATCGAAGGTGAATTATTTCTATGAAATTAATCAAGCTACTGTCGTTATGAGCAAGATAGTTTTTTTTTAAATGGTGAATTTATACCCATGATTCAAGGGTTTTGGTGTTATCAAGACTCAACATTAACATTTGTCCGGTACCAGCACAAAATACGTACAAGTGAACATTGCTGGGCAGTTGTCCCATTGCACAATTGTATTTTAATGCAAAAAGAATATTTAAAAATAAATAAAGAACGACTGTTGAATATTCATTGTTGGTTTCAAAACAGAAGATAAGATAAGGATAAGATAAGCTTTATTTAAAGTCAGTACTGTAGTTAAAAGTAACACAAGCTCTAATGAGCTTTTGACTGACATTTTTTAACATATACATAACAGTAAAACAAAGAAAACATGCAGCACCATATAAACATAGAATTACTTGCAACAATACAGCACACAGTCTAATTTAAAGGACATTATCAGTTAAAGATACATATAAAAACACACATGTAAAGACACATAAACAATACAGGAACAGATGCATAGAGAAAGCAACAGATCGAGATACATATATAAGTCACACCTTTACAAACATGCAAGCAGTACATAAACAAAAAATCTTAACAGGAAAAAAATTGACACACATGCACAGACACAAAAACAAAAGGACACAACTTACCGAGTTGAGCAGGCTGTACACTCACTGTCCTTACCGCTCCAAGAGGCAATCATAGATTTAAACTGTAAAAAATTGGTTTGACATTTAAAATGTTCAGGTAAGGAGTTCTATAAAACTGATGCTGCATATCTAAAAGACATTTTGCCTTATGATAGTTTTCACTATTGGTATTTCTAAAATGTTTGAAAATCTAAAATTGTATGTCACTTTCTTAAAACTCACTAAGTCTGAGAGACATCTAGGAGAAAGGTCATGTAAAATCTTAAAACATTCCAGAGCCATGCTACGCATTCTTCTAATCTCTAATGATGGTGATTTTGCCTTATGTAGTAATGACTTATAGCTACTCTCCAAATCTTCATAAATAAAACGTAAAGCTCTTTCTTGAATTTTTTCAATTTTCCTGGTATTTTTCTTTAATTTGAAGTGCCGTACAAGAGGACAGAAATTAAAATTTGACAAAATAAAACTATTAAATATTGTAATTTTGTTTGCCCGAGTTAATACTGAGCCAATGCGTTTTTAAAAAACATTAATTGTTGGGCAGATTTTTACAGATGTTAACTAATATGGACATTAGATTTGAGCATAAAATCAATATCAATTCCTAATAATTTGACAGTCTCATTACACAAAATCTTTGCACCATTAATTCTAAATACAGGGTTCTTATCAAAACTTTTCTTACCCAAGGCAATTGCCTGAAATTTAGATGGATTTGCTTGCATACAGTCTTCTTTAAACCATTTCAATAATACAGAAATTTCATCTTGTAAAGTATTTATCAGAGTGTTGAGATCCTTATGCCAGTATGCTAAAGTATTATCATCTGCATAATCATATAAAGACCCATTCTTAATGAAATAAAAAATGTCATTAATAAAAACATTGAAAAGTAGTGGTCTAAGGATGGAACCTTGTGGTACTCCCTTTTTAATACCAACCCAACTACTGACAACTCCCTGAAGTTTCACTTGCTGAAAGCGCTCAGACAAGTAGCTTCCTAGAATGGAGACAGAATTTAAGGATAAACCATAAGCAGAGAGTTTACTTAATAGTATGTCATGAGGCAAACAATCAAAAGCCTTGGAGAGGTCCATTAACATAGCAGCAACATGTAAGTTCTGATCTAAAGCCATTTTCCAGTCTTCAAGGAGTCGCAGTAGTGTTGTTTGGCATCCATGACCTTTTCTAAATGCACAAAGTGCATTGTTAAAAATACCATCAAAATAGTCAGAAAGTTGTACACATAAAACCTTTTCAAAAACCTTTGACACGGTTGGTAAAATACTAACATGTCTATAATTACTTATTACAGAAGCCTTCCATAAAAACCAGACTTTGATCCCAATAGGGATCGCTATTAATTGAGTTCACATTTGATCGAGATCGAAATTCAAGGTTCAAAGTGTGGATTCTGTTTGATGTTGACAGGTTCACTTGTGAAAATGTATATTGTCGGAACAGAAAACATAAATAAAATTTCAGTTTATGTGCCTAATTGTCAATACAACCCAATTTGGCCGAGGTCGAAATGGCATTATTTGATTCGTTGAGAAAAAAACTCAGACAAATGTAGTTGAAGATCCTACAAGTAAATGACTTGGTCAATTGTCTGAATGGAGGTATAGGAAAATTGTTAGAGCTCTGGTTAGGACGGGGCTCTATTAATTTTATAGTGAAATCATTAATTCTTTTAAAAGGATGCTTTTTCAAAATTTGGTTTTCATAGCCATATATAGGGTCAAGGGTTCTAGTGTTAGTGCTAGGTTTAGTTGAATATACAGTTTTATCTTGAAAATGTATTAATTTTTTGAAACGTCTTTGCTCCTGGGTATTAAGTAGATGGACTACCTACAAAGTTCTGATAAGCAAGGGTCCTTCTTCCAAAATTGTAGAGTGTCCATATGAGTGAAAAATTCTCGAGAGGGACGTTAAACAATATACAATCAATCAATCAGTCCAAAATTGTGAATTTCAAGACCCTTTTTAAGGGGTTCCATGGGGGGGGGGGGCTCTTATGATTATATACCAAAATAAATTTATGCTTCGAAATATGTTCATTTGTATGAATATGAATCAAACAGTATGAAAAGCAAGGGCGACTGTTCTAAAATTTTGAAATGTGTGAATCCAGGGTCGAGGGTTCCTGTGGTTTTGGGCACTACTGATTATTACTGATTTTTACTCATTACTCAAAATGCATTTTTTTTTCTTTCCCTACTCAGCCTATGGGTATAAAGTAACCAAAATAAGCATGCTAAGTGTCTATTTAGGATGAGCAATGGTGCCTCTTTCAAAATTGTAATGCATGGCCTTTGGTTTAAAAATCTAATTGTTCGAATGTTGTAACATGATGCTCAGGTGAACCTTTATGCCAGTGGGCCTGTTGGTTCTAAAATAGTTTTTAAAATTAATTGAACCATGTTTATCTGGTCTTGGTATATTTTACACTTCTGGACGGAAAAATGTAGATAAAATTGGCTGCACTATATATGCTGAAAGCAAAATACATTATTGTCTATTGCTTAAGCATTACATTTGGTTTTGGAATAAAAATGAAAGGTACAACCGATTTGTTTACAAAGCAGTAAGTATATTTATTTATTGGACTTGCAGCAAAACAAAGGATATCATAAATACGTTTTGTGTTTATTTTTTAAGGGGACATGTTCTCCACAAGATGTTTGTTAATCTTATAATGCATTGTAGGTTACTGTGCTGAATACAATGACGTCGGAGGAAAAGTACAAGAACATTACATGCAGAATTGTGAAGAATGCACTAACATGTACATGTCGAATAAAGCTTATAAATGTGAGTTTCTGAAGTTCGTACTTTAAAGAAATTAAAGATAAGAAAGGGATTTCCTTTTTCACTCTAAAAAAAATTTCTAATTAAGGTAAGTTTACTATTTTAAGGAGAGGAAGTTCATTTTGAGCTTTGAAAAAGGGAAAGTACAATTTCAATGGAGATATAAATTAAACATTAAATATACAAACAGGTTTCCATGAACTGTAACATGTTTTCTATACTCCAGCAATTTTATCTTTCCCCATTTATTCATTATATTCTAACATTCATGATTCACATCAAAATCAATACCGGATATATATTTTTTTTATTTTATATGAAAAACACATGTATAACTTATGTTTTGGCTTCATTTTCATATTTCCTATTTTGGCTATACAGTGTATTTTTTTAATAGAATAGTTTGAGGTACGAACTAATATTTTTCGTACGACTTAATTTAACGTTAAAGATTGCCGCCATACTTTGTTGATTTTTGTCTTTCTGTCGGAACCCCGGCTATCTACAGTGTAAGTTGATAATATATTTTATTTTATGTTAAATCTCTTGGTCTTTATTTATATTACTTGTGTGTTAAATGCTATAGATGCTAACTTTTGCATTTTCACAACGTTACACAGGCAGGCCCTGTAAAGAACAAAGTGGATCTTTCAGACAGTGGAAGTATTCACAGTGTTACTTCTCAGTCAAGTGATTTACTCTCTTCACTGAAGATCTTTCAAGGAAAAGAGCAGAGGCAAAGGCAGCCAAGGCGAAAATTCAGTATGCGATAATGGAATTAGAACTACGAAAGAAGCAAGCAGAGATAGAAGCAGAGCTCGAGGTGCTGAACCTGCAGAGAGAGGCAGAAGAGGCAGAGGCGGAATGTCAGATGCTGTAAAC
>NW_026928771.1:0-35884 GCF_032062105.1 Saccostrea cuccullata | reverse complement strand
AGACTTGAAAGCGAAAGTACATTGCAAATGGCGGGTTCTATAGGGGTCTTGTCTTTATACATGTCATGCTTTCAAAAACAGCCTTGCAGAGACCATTCACGTCCAACTTGCCCTTCAATGATAAACACTTATTATTTCTGCAATGATGGTTTTCACAAAAAGGACAGAATTAAGCAGGTGCATTTCTCTTTAAATATGCCCATTTTCTGATACAATTTTTCTCAAAAAATATCTTTTCAAAAATATTAGTTATCAAGTGATACTTTCTATCTATTAATCAATGTAATTATATTTACATTACTATAATATATTTAATTGTAAACATTTTGACTTCATACTACACATGTAGTTTTGGAGCTATTGTAAAAATAATTTTTTAGACATGTTGACCTTTGACGAAACCTTAAGTATGGTTTTGAAGAATTTACTCCTTGGACAGAGAGCTATGGTTATAAGTTGGATAAATATTACAACTTGCAGAATCAAATCCTAGTTCCTCCATCGTACATTTCAAATAATTAGCCTTACATGCAAAAACAATGTTGTTACACGTGTACCTGCTTTGTCAGCGGGTACCAGAATATAATGATTGTGTAATCTATCTAATTCTAATTTTTACTTTTTCATTAACGAAGATAGAAGGATAAATGGTTTTCATATTGCTCCTCAATCACTTAATGCACAATTACGATATACATTTGATACATTTAATCCATTCTGAGAAAGTGTCATTGTCTTTTTTTTTATATTTGCCTATCGTTTGCTGTTATTTTCTACTGAATTTATAAAACATGCATTTATGAAATTATGACGCCAATTGAAAAATTTGTGTTCCCTAAATTTTTCCTTCTTATATTAAGTGGTTTTCGGGCCTCATCAAGACAAAGGATCATCTAACAGACTTAGACTTTAGTCAAAATTTATCAATTGCAAGGGTTATGGCCACTCCTCCATGGCACCTAATCCCACCTCTGATGTTTTGGAGGTCCATGTTCGCTCTGCTCCTATTTGATATTGTTAAATGGATTTTTGAGCTTAAATACAGTTCGTTATCTCCATGTTTTTCACTGAAAAATATTTATTAAATAACAGATTAATCTCTAAATTAACAGACAAAAAAAACTTGTGTACAGCAACTTTTAAAACATATATTCGTTTGCTTAATTTCTACAACTTTTTACCAAAGCATAAAACTTTTGACTTAAGTTTAAGATGTTTCATGATCCCTGGACCAGAACTTAAATGAATATACTTTTAGGGTGAAGAAGTACATGAACACGTTGTAGAATTAGGCTTGAGATATTCGATAACTAAAAAACTTGAAAGAATAGAACGAAAAGCAACTTGGAAAATGACTTTTGTCCAGAATATGGTAAAAAGACCCACAAGTTTTAAGTTGGTGATTTTTAAGAACATAAGAGTTCATTTCACCAGGTTTTTAACATTTTCTACATACCTAAAATTTTTGACTGAAGTCTAAGTCTGTTTCATGACCCTAGGGCCTCATCTCATCTCTGACATTTACGAACTTTAAAGTTATTACTTTCCCTCTTTTTTGTTTATTGGCAAGCAATAATATTTTTTATCGGTTTTGGCCAATCACAGTTGATTCCATGCGAGGTATGCAGCAAGTGTCAATATTAACGCATACATGAATAAATTCACGTTTTCTTTATGTGTGCTACAGTTTAAATGACTTCAAAAACGGATATAAATTCTTTTTCTTCGGAATAAAGTTTGTTCGTTTTTGGGTGGTTCATTTGTGGTTTAAGCTGCGTCCGACTAATACTTTATTTATTTGTTGACTAAGTAATTTTCTGCACATGCATTCTGGCATTTGTGGACCATATAAGTTCGTCATCAGAATACATGTGTATACAATCAGAATGATTTTAACTTACTTTTTACAATTACAATTTTTTGCAAATAACCTTTGAAATGGTAAGTAAATTGCTGGTCTGTTTGAAAAAGCAACTGTCAATGATGTAAGAAAACATATGTATTTCCAGCTCTTTGTACCGGAAATTGTCATGGACGAGGTACCTGTATAGGACCAGACACCTGCAGCTGTAGATGGGGGTATACCAGAAATGCCTGCCAAAAAGGTAATAGTAGACCCAACACAATGCCATGACGTAGGAATAAACTCATTACAAAATTAATCTATAAAATAACCCACCACAAAATAATTATGTAAGAATACACCTATCACAATATTATTTAAAAATAAAAATTGCAAACTTAAGTCATCACGTAAAAATAAATCATGCACTCACAAAGTTATCACAAAAGTTTATTTATAGGCCATAATCATCTATAGTCAATCTGAGGTCAGTCAAAAGTTCTTTAGAAGATATATGTTATTATCAACCACAATAAAAAAAATTACCAATCTCAATACAGACCCCAATAACATTGTGAAAAAAAAGTCATGTAAATAAATGAAATGAGGTTCACAGAGGCGACATTACATCCTTACCTGAAAACTGAAAGTATTTTTTTTTAATTTAGCTTGAATGACAGATTGCATTACAAGATATACACGTCTAATGAATCCAATCCTTTGTGTACAAATTGATTGACTGATTGATTGTATGTTGTTTTACGTCTCTCTCGAGAATTTTTCACTCTTATGGAGACGCCACTACTTGCCTGTGGAGAGCTGCAAATTTTGTCCTATATTTGGCATCTACGACCATTGAGTAGTGAGGTTTTTTCGTGCCAGTACCTACTGCTACACGGCACCTTGATTTATACGGTCTCATCTGAAGGACCGGTCTCCATGTCCCACATTGGGATTCGAGCCCGCGACGTAAAAATCAACTCAACTCGCGACTCTAGAGCAGACACTCTAACTACTGCATCACGCGGGCAATGTGTACAAATTGAAATATATGTTTATCTGATGTTCTTATTCGAACAATCTCAAACGAACAAGAATATTTAACAGCGTTATTCAAAATCATAACAACACTGATTATGGGTAAATGCTCCAAGACTTGTGCAGCTTATTAAAATTTATTACATACTTAGTAATAAATACAGGATTTTTGCATATGCAATATGCCTGACGTCACCACTTGTTCTATATAAACATGCCATATTTATCAACCTGCAATAAACATATATTTTATCTCTAAATGTATATTTACAATTTTAGAGACTAACCCACTTATTCTACAATATACGTCCATTCTCGCATACTTTGAAAGATCTGGACAGACGAGGGAATTATACAGATCTGTAATAGATTCTTCTGAACCGAACTCGACGAAGGTAGTTAAAATGGGCAAAGCTTAAAAAATTCTTTGTTTGCAGTTGCCGACCTATAATTTTTAGACTGGGTAGGTAGGTAGGGATTCTTTTTTTTTTTTTTGAAAAAAAAATCATAGGCCTGCTAAACATGAGTAAGATCACACTCTTGTTATAAACCACTGATTGATAAAAAACGTGTCAAAATTTGAAAAACAAAACTTTTTCAATATTCTTAAAAAAAAAATAAAATTATCAAATGGCTAAAAAAAAGTTTGGGTCGGGTGCATTTTCAGTGGGTCGGTAGGCAACTGCAAACAAACTTAATTTTATTTTAGGCCATGTGGCTAAACCAAAAGGATTACAACTATATAAATGTTACATTTGCCGCTGTCCTCACATCAGCAGACAACCTAAACATTTCAAGAATGAAAAACAGTTTAAAGTGGGAATCATATCTGGAGGCGTTAATATCATTCATCTCAAAATGAGCAGACCAGGTGAAGGTATGTTGACCTCCTTTATATTTAATATATACTGTAAAAGCAGGAATATTTGTTGGGGTTTTTATTTTGTTTATATCGTTGTTTACAATTAGGAACGAAATTACAATTCCCACACGAATTTTTTATGATTAAAAATTGAACAGTGTTACTTTTAAACCAACGAAAATCAATGCCCACGAAACCTTAATAATAATAATAATAATAATAATAATAATACTTTATTTAGAGAAGGTGGCCTGATTAGTATGACACACTATTCTTCCCCAGGACCTTCTAATTACAACAACAATATTACAATCAAATATACAAACAACTTAGCAAGTCAATTAAAATACAAGTACATGTTTTATGTCATATGATGATAATGATAATCATAATTAAATAGCAATGATAAAAAAAATAAATTAAGATGACATAAAAAGTTATAAATATGTAATATCAGTAAGATTTTACAATACATAAATTATATACATGTGCAAAAGATATAAATCAGAGGTAATCAAGTTCTGTTGGTGAAGATATATTTTTCTACATTTCGTTTAAAGACTGGCAGACTTGGTGCACATCTTATATTTAAAGGTAAACTGTTCCAAATATGAACTCCAGAATATTGGAGTGAATTTTTAAACAAATTTGTTCGGTGTTTTGGTAGGCGAAGGTCAAAATTAGATTCTGAAAGTAAAGTATACGCATTTGAAGTTTGACAAATAAATAAATCTTGTAGGTAAGAAGGACTCTGATTGTTAAATATTTTGTACAACAAGATACATTTATGCAAAGTTACTAAGTCAAATACAGATAACCACCCTAATTTGTCAAATAATGCCTTAGAAGGAGCATCAGGGCAGCATCAAGTATAATTCTAGCGGCCCGTTTTTGAAGCTTATGGATTCTCTCCATGTAACTATGTGGTGCATTACCCCAGATAGTCAGACAATAATTAATAGAAGGTAGGATAAAGGCATTGTAAAACAGTTTTCTAGTTTTCAAAGGAAGAAATTTCTTGATTTTCCGCAAAGTAAATAATTTATATGTTAAAGATTTGCAGACCGAGTCTACATGGTCATGAAAGTTTGGCGTTTGATCTATATGAACCCCAAGTAGTTTTTCTGCTTCAACATTATTAAGGTGTGCATGTAAATTAAGATTTGAATTATTTAATTTCGATTTCCTTTGTTTAGTACCCATCAGCATACATTGTGTTTTGTCAATATTAAGAGCCATTTGATTTTCTAAGCACCATTTTCCAATATTTTCTAAATCAGAATTTAGGGCCGTTTCAATACTAAATATATTATTCTCATAAATATGCAGAGTTGCGTCATCAGCAAACATATCGATATTTGCATGACTAACATGTAAGGGAAGGTCATTAATATACAACAAAAACAAAAGGGGGCCTAATATTGATCCTTGTGGCACTCCTGCTGTGACAGATAAGACATCAGAAGAAGTTGTACCAATTTTTACACATTGTGTCCTGTTATTTAGATATGAGTGAAACCATTTAATTGACAATTCATCAAAGTTGTAGTTCTTTAATTTTTCAATAAGAATGTCATGACTCACTAAATCAAAAGCTTTGCTGAAATCCAAAAATGTTATACCTATATGAGATTACCTTCGTCCATAGCATGCAACCAAGCATCTGTTAATTTAGTAAGTGCTGTTTGACAAGAGTGAAATTCTCTGAACCCAGACTGAGATTTTGTTATAAGATCAAAAGTGGAGGTAAAATCTCGCATTTGGTTAGCTATGTGCTTTTCAATTAGTTTGGATAGTGTTGGAAGTATAGAAATGGGACGGTAGTTGCTGGGGTCTGCTTTGTTGCCCTTTTTATATACAGGGGTGACTTTTGCTTGTTTCAACTTTGATGGAAAACTACCACTACTGATACTAGCATTGATTAAATGAGTGACTGATTTATTAATGATACTTGCTGCTAGTTTTAGGAGACGAGGTCCTATGAAGTCAATACCTGCAGATTTATTGACATCAAGTCCGTTCAACGAATCAAATACTTCTGTTTCACTGATTGTTGAAAGGCTAAAAAAGTTATCACCAAGTTTAGATTTTGTGAATTGTCTTAACTATTCTGGATTGAATTCGCAGTTTGGTAAATTATTTAGAAGTTTACTTGAGATTCCTGTAAAGTGTTGATTAAAAATATTAGCAATTTCTTGTGAACTGTTAGTTTCTGAGTCATTATGAATGATATGGGAAGGAGTAAAAGTTTTAGTATTAGACGCCAATTGATTTAAATATCCCCACATCTCTCTTGGATTTGAACTGTCTTCAATGGCTGATTTGTAATACAAAGCTTTTGCATTGTCAATCAGGAGTACAACTTTATTTCTCCATATTCGGAAATTTTCATAATCCCCTTTATGGTGATAAAAATCTCGAAAATGTCTAGCTTCGTTTATTTCTTTAGTTAGCCACTTTGGTCTAGTTTCACTCTTAACTCTCTTACATTTTATTTTATCATGCTTGTCAAGGACGTTATTAAACATTATATAGAATTTATCAAGAATGTCATTAGGATCGTGTAATTCTGTAAGGTTATCAAAATTTTCATTTGTTAGGTCAGTCAGAAAATATGCTTCATTAAAGTTCACAAATAGGGTAATGGTCAGATAAGGATATTGGGGGTACACTAACTTCACATATGTTATCTGGTATGGTGGTATAAAAGTGATCAATAAGAGTACGGGAGGTGTTAGTAACTCTAGTGGGTGCATTAATTACTTGTTTTAGTCCAAATTCCTCTAAAGCAGATGTCCAGCATAGCGGGGGGTCTTTGAGTAAGTCAATATTAAAGTCACCTGTAATAATAATTTCACTGTCGTCACAGCAGGAGGCGATATTTATCTCCCTAGCGAAATCCTCTACCCAGCAAGAGGGAGCAGATGGTGGACGGTATACAGAGCAGTAAAAAATAGGTTTAGAATTTTTAAGATTGATTTCTAGCCATATTGTTTCAATATTACTTACTTCAAATTCAGTTTTACGCTTGTAAGTAATATCATTTGAAATATAAACAATAATTCCCCCACCTGACTTAAAATGTCTATCCTTTCTCTCGAAAGTGAATCCATCGATATCTAAACCTGAGTTACAGTAATTATCATTTAAGAATGTTTCACAGAGGCCTAAAATATCGAGAGAATGTTTGTCTTGAAGCAACAATTTGATTTCGTCAATTTTGGGTATTAGATGACATACATTTAAATTTCCAAAACGCAAACCTCTTTTAACCAGTCCAAATCCAGTAATATTACTTTGTGCGCAGAGCTTTTTCGGTACATTATCTTTCTGATTTAAATTATTTGGAGGACTTATCTGTGTAACATTCTTAGTTTGGCTACTTTTCTGTATACCGTCATGGACATTGATATTTAAAACATTTTTGTTTTGAGCATTTGTACATTTTTTGAAAATTTTAGGGATATATAAGTGGTCTTCACATGAGCAATCAATATTGTTGCGCTCATCACATAAGCTATTTAAAACAGAGTAAATATTATTTACAGTAGACAACATTGTATTTGGGACATAAAGTTCAGGATCTCTACGATTTTGTTCAACGGCATTTCTTTCTTTGCCGATTTCCTAGAAGGAACAAAACTTTTGTTTATGCCCCATTTTCCTACATTGCCAACACGATACTTTTTTCCCGTGTCTACAGTTCCGAGTAGAATGGCCCTCTTCTCCACAATAGAAACAAAAACTTTTCCTTACTGCAAATGAATCGGCGTGAACACTGCTTTCCTTTTGTTTCAGAATAGGGACATACTGATCGATGTTTTTTAACAATTCAGCTGTGCCTTTATCGGACAAGTGAATGCCGTCTTTCCAGTAGAGCTCATTTGCTTGACTTTTTTGGAAAGATTTGCTCATCGGGATAAGAATAGCTCCGCTCTCCTTGCACACATATCTAATGATTTCATTTACTTCACTCACATTTACATCTCTACGTGGTAAAACTTCCGAGAGGTATACTTGTATTCCCGGGTGCCGTTTCCGTAGATCACAGATAATTTCCACGAAGTCGTTTTCAATTGCTTCTGGGTCGCGGTTGCTTGAAACATCATTCCCACCCGCCTGAATGATAATATTATGGAAGGTTGACACATCCATTTTGGCCAATTTTTCTTTGATATGTGAGACTTTGGCTCCTCTGTTTGTGGAAACTTTCACCGATTTATTCAATCCACGGGTCCTCACTCTTTGCAGGATTGAACTACCAATCAAGAGGGACGATCCCCTTATTGACATCGGTTCTTCTTCATTTTTCGTTGATTTTAGGGTTCTCTGTGTTTCCTCTTCTAATATTGGGGCGCATATCTCTGTGTTAGTGCTTGACTCGGTCACACAATTAACGGTGTTGCACTGCACATGTCTAGAAATGCCGCCTGAATAAGTAAGCCTCTCTGTAGATGTCTCTTTGTGTTTAACTGCCAGCTTGTAGGTTTGTGTACTGGCAGACACTGAGGATTTGGGTCCCCTAGAGCTCAATTTTTCTTTTAGTTTTTCTACCTCAAGGGTGAGGAATTTGACAGTCTCGGTTAATTGTTTGATCGTAGCTGCACTATCGCAGTTGCTGCATTCATTGAGCTCATTGTTTCTACATTTATTAATAGCTTTTGGTGTTGAAGCTGACTGGGGTTGTGGCTGGGTAGATATTTCAGCGATGACAGGTTCCACAACATTTACGAGTTCTTGCAGGATTTTTTTGTACAAGGTGAAAGCAACATCTCCTTGGATATGGAGGGAGTCTGTAGATTTGTATAGTGTTACAGTTACAGTTTTACATGAGGTCTTATAAATCCATCCATTTCTATTACTCCGATTGTAGAAAATCAGGTTCTTCTGCAAGAGTCTTGATATTTTAGAATAGCCCTCATCCTCAAAAGTAATGGTGACACTCTCATTATTTAACTTCACTTTCAAATAGTCTGGTATATTTACATCTTCTGTCGTCGATTCATTATAACTTGTAACAAATGAATTTGAAAGTCCACTAAAAGAGTCCAGAATTGATCTAAAAAAACTCGTATTTGAACTAATATCCATTATTTTCCATTGTGTAGCTGTTATCTTCAATATAATCTTACTAGAGAGATAAGAGCGCCAGAAAACACGTCTGCTCACCTTGACTGTCTTATCTCTTCCAATAGATTACAAATCATCAGAATTTTATTCTCAGGAAAATTTGTGCTTCTACAATTTGTAGATTAAGTACCAAGTTCAATATTATTATGAATTTTTGAAAATACTAGAAATTGTATACACTTATCTTTATAACTAGAAAAGACGCCCTTTGTGAGTGGAAATGAAACCCACCTCTGTGAGAGTCAGCCCAGTTCTCTCTATCCCAGCGTGGATTTATTTCAATGTAACTACACGGATGACAAGTTTGACATGCAGCTGGAACACGGAGACAAGTAAATTCTCTTCAAAATTGTGTGGTAGAGGGGTTTGAGGGAGGATGTCTATTCATTTTTAACTATAAAGTCTCAAATAAATGACATCTAAATATAAAATAAGAACTAGGACTCCTGATTTTGGAGAATGTAATGAAGGTTTTGACTTTTTTATATACAGTTTAACCCTGACAGCTTTTACTAAAATCTGGGGTATTTTTGAAAAAGACTTATTTATCGACGAGATGTCTACAAAATCTACAATGTTTCGCTTCGATTTGGTAAAGCCACATCACTGTCTCCTAGACGGACCATGTGAGGCGAAAGCACTGGATGTTGTGGAAGATGTCACTAAGGTATCTTAAACGTGTTCTCCGATTTATTTCAATTGAACCTTGTTAAGATATACTTCTCTAAAACAGTTTTATTTTTGATATAGAACCATTTCAAGCTTAGTTTGGACTTTCAGTAAGGCGTGGCATTCCCGGCGCTACATGTTTACCGCCTGTCAAATGGTAAATAGATTCTCATTGGTTAAGAAATTAATAACATCAGGAACTTTAAAATGTTGCCGACATCGAGGAGACGACTTAAGCTCCACCTCTTTGCAGGATGAGACAAAGTAGTCAGTTATTCGATACACTAATCGGCATTTGCCCGAATTTCTATCCCATAAATATTTCAACAGTGAAGGAAAGCTGTGTAAATTTCAGAAGCCAATTATTAAACGTCGAGAATGCCACGCCTTACTGAAAGTCCAAACTAAGCTAGAAATGGTTCTGAAGGTTAGTGGACAGAGGCGTTATAGCTTCATGTTCGTTTTCAGTCTGGTTGTGTATGGATTATGTTCAACTGGAAGCATCCACTTTTAAGAAAGGCAAACGCTAAATAGTCATAAAGATTCTGGATTCAATATAAGCATGATAAACTTAAATAATAAATTATATGTTTTACCTTATTTTTTTTATAAAGTCTCCAATAGAATTGGAATGGAACAAGTGGGTGGATAAGCTTTCTGGAATCCAAGATTACAAAGTACAAGTTTATTTGCTGCAGCTGAACACAACAAACTTAGCGGAACCAAATCCGTGGCACCCAGACGAGGAAATATCCCTTTCGGCACTAGAAACAAGATATACTTACAATCCTAGGAGATCAGGAATGTATTCCTTTATACTTAATGTAATAGACAGAGCCAACAATGTACAATACGCACGTACCTTGGTGTTATATGACCCTACTTCAAATATCACTCTCTCTAAATTGCCATTTATGGCAAGAAGCGCAGAAGCTGAAACTAACTTTCAATGGCAAAATAACCTCGACAAGGATATTATCATGTCATGGAAAGGACATTTTCAGAACAAATTCCATGAGGACAATAAACTTTTAAATCCAGTAGCACAGTTTAAAAATTTCAATTATGATGCAAACATTGAAAAACAAGTTCCAAACCAACTTGATGATAACTCGGGGAAAAGGACACTGAAAGAAATCCGGAATGTTCATGGTATAGTTAAATTTGAATATTTCTACAGACACGGAAATCAAGGGGAGAGAACCCCGCAATTCTGGTATAAGGTGAATGATACATTTTCAGAAACTCAGGCTTTTAATATTGAGAGAAAAGATGGCGATACCATTAACTTTTGGGTCAAGGCGACTGACATCATGGGGAATACGAAAGTTGACTTGACGAAGATTTCCTTTGATTCCAGTCCGCCAGAAAGTTTAAACCCTTCAGACGTCATATTTACGAGGAACGTTAAAAATGCCACTTACCCTTTCTCAAGTCGGTAAGAAAATTAAAGAATTTTCAATTTTTTTAAGAAAATGAAAAACATGAAAATCAAAGAATTAATTTCTCTCTCTCTCTCTCTCTCTCTCTCTCTCTCTCTCTCTCACACACCCTCACACACACACCCTCTCACACACATACACACACACCCTCACTCACACACCTACTCTCTCACACTCTCACACACCCTCACAAATACACACATAAATGATATCATGAGCAATTAGTAATATATATATAGTCAAATGATTTTTTCAGGCTACAGGTAGATGTCTTTGACAGAGAAAGTGGGATACAAGGAATTCACGTGGAGCTAAGATCTTCTGGAAGAAATTATAAACTATTCAAGGAAATTAATATCCCAGGAAACAAAACAGAAGTAAAGAATTTCTTCCTATCCAGTTTTATTTCTTGTATAATTATTTAAAGCTTTTTTGTTTAGTTTGTATAAAGAAAAACAACACTGTCATGTTTCATCATCCTAGAAATCAGAGATGAAATCCAATCAAACAAAAATTGTTTAATTTTTTCCTATTACATAAAAAGAAATTTCCTTTTTTACAATAGGAAAAAATTAAACACAAGACTTGAATCATAAACAATGTTTTCCTTTCACTGTAGGCGGATCCAGGATTGAAAGCAGGATACACAACGTCTGTAGGAAGCTACTTTTATTACCGCCACACCCTGGACATAAATAACTGCTGGTTTGTTGTGTCAAAGGAAAAAATGGCAAAGGAGTCTGTCTTACTGAATCTGGCTGTATATAACATGGCTATGAAACCTGCGTTTTACAGTTCAATAGTAAGAAGTTCTGTCCCCTCGGATGCTAGAAATTCAAATAATTGATTTTCCTTACTCACATTTTATTTGTTTTTTTTTCTGTCAATATCTTTGCTGCTGTTTTGTTCACTATTTGCAGCTGACAGATTTGTCCTCGCTGGACGGAATGGATGAATGTATGTATCTTCATTGTGTGGAGATTACACATTCATTCAAGGATTACGTTTACTCGGGTTTCAGAAGAGAAAAAGGAAATTTTATTAAGTCAAAAATTAATATAAATGGATAATATAACCAACAATTTAAAAATTGATATTTTGTTATTTGAAGAAAATATGTAAGAACAAAGTCAATATATGGTATGCAGAGGAAATTCGGACTAAATTTATAATTTTTTTTTTATTTTTGTCACAAAATATAATTTCTTTCAATATTTATTACAAAGTAGTTAAAAATTACATGTATTTTTATACAACATTTTGCATATGCTTGAAAGCTCATGAATTATTTCAAATAATTGAATGCCATTAAATTAAGAAATTCAAAAATATGAACAAAAAACTTCCAGACAACATATCTCAATCATTTGATCACTGACCTCATATAATATTAATACCAATAGAATAAGAACAACAAAAGTAAATTGGGATTATAAATAATTTAAAGTTCTTATCAATCAGATTTTTGTTGTAATTCATCAAAAATAGGAGAGGGGGGGGGGCAAATAGAAATCTGACAAAGGAAATTCGGAGGGTAATAATAAGTTTATGGCTCAAATTCTAATTGTTCATTTATATGTTTATGAAGCCAAGTCGTTCCATTTCTTATTGTATTTCATTATTGAAAGATTATTGTTGCTTGTAATATTTTGTGAATAAAGAAAAACTCGGTCATAGTGTGAAAAAATGGGGCATTTTACGAGAAATTCTCAGGGGCCACTAGCACGAAAAGTAGGTCATTGACCTAGTTATTTGAAAGTGAAATTTAACACAGGAATCATAGGTGTACAATATGCAATAGGTGTTTTTTTTTTCGTTTTTATCAGTGGATTTTTTGTCATCTGAGTAAACGTCATCCTTAAATAATCAGTGTTCAGATCTCAGAATGTTACATAGTTGAATTATGCCCATGATTGCATTACAGGTTCAATATTTGAGTGATTTGTCGTTTTAGACCCTGACCCAATTAATTTAACCATAACTGAAACCTTTGACAATGGTGTTCGTCTGAACTGGACCATGCCCTCAACTTGTTACGAGATGTCAACGGTTGTAGTAGAGTTCCGTTCATCCAATGACCGAGTTCATGTCCTACATGTAGAGCCATACACCGACTGGCTTGATTTGACAGATTTGGACCCCGAAACAAGTTACAACATGTCTTTTGTTACAGAGTATGGAACACAAAGAAGCGATCCAGTATTTCTACAATTCCGAACTTCTGCTTCCAAAAATGGAGTGGTGGCTTATGCTCAAGCTAACGAGCTTCTGCAACTTTCATATTTATTAATCATTGTATTTTCCTTACATAATTGTTTTTGATATTGTTTTAAAACAACTGTACGAAATTAAAAAGTGTATCCTCTAGATGTCAAATATATAAAGCGATACAATTTTTAGTGTCAGTTAACTAGATGATATACATGTAAGATATATAGAGATAACGAAACTATAAACTATAAATGCATTTTCCCATGGCTAAAGCAATTTAATTTTAACCCTATTATTTTAATTTTTGTTGTGAGCTTCATAAATACAAATTCATTTTTATATCATTTGATAAAAATCTTTTAGTGATTAATTTTGTTTATGATAAGTTGCAAATTGTATATACACTTTGATTTAAACGCAGTGCATATTTGATACATGTATATGTATGTTTAACACATGATGTGTCCAATTGATCTAAAATATTTGTAATCGATATACCCTGCTTAAAATTAAAGGAACCTTGACTGTTTAAGGATTTTTTTATTTCCTGCGTCCTTCGCTTTGATTACAGATCTCGGTAAGATGTTAGTCGTTGTCATAATCAGGAAATAACGGAAAAATCCGTCGTCAATTCAGTGAATAAATAATGGACTAACAATTGGTTTGAAAAACGTCAGTCAGCATTTGACTCAATGATAATTGTATTTGCTGACAAAGTCATTGTATCGACCATAGAACTTATGAAATGATGACGTTAAACGAGACAGCTGATATTCTTGTTTCATCAACTTGTTTGACAAAAAATTACCTCGATTTAGAAATTGTTCATACGTAGAGCGTGCTCTTGCATATCGAATCAACTGATATATATACTCCATATGCAGATGATGAAGGTATATTGCTGCATAAGTAAAGGAAGTTGACGATAGAAAAGTTAAAGTCATCACGATTATTATATAGCTTGGTTGTTAGATTACCATTAACGTCTTTTTCAAGTACGAAAAAGATGTGTCAGACTTTGTGGTATCTTTTATCTCAAGCTCACCAGGTTATATCGCATCGGCATAGGAATGGAAATTACCATTGTTAATTGACAATATGCCGTCGATATATCTAAATGTCGAGTTGAAGGCACAGCAAGTATTTTGTTCTTTTCACGCATAAGATTATCATAGGCTTTTTAACCCAACACGTTTTTCTGAAGAAAATGCAGCTAAAACTATCCATCTTTTTCTTAAACTTCAATATGAAAATAAAAGAATTGATGCGGTTAATATACGTAAAATTCTTAATCACAAAAAGACCCAGTCTTGTATTCCACCATATTTCAAGTTAAAGACTACACCTTGTATTTCCAACAAATATACATCGACTAGATTTTGCTTCCAAATTTTTTAATTACAAAAATAGCCTGGATATCAAGAATCTGAAACATAATCCTCCATCGTGTTTATATTCTTCACACTATAACTATCTTCACATTTTATTGCTTGTACAGTTAAAAGTATACACGCTATAACTTGCGCCAGTTAAAATACGATTGGAAATTGATATAATTTGTTTATCAATAAAAGTTACAAAAATACTGTAAATTACACCATTAAAATTAAACGCGTTACAAAGTTATCAAATTATAATTATTTATTATCCTGCAAGGAAAGAAAAATATCTATTTTTAAATAAATCCATCACGTGACGCCGTCGCTACTTTTAGATTGATAAACACACGTGGCGTAAAGAAAACATGGTAGGCCGTTTGAGATACTACTCACTTTTGACGTGGATGGCAAGCGTCTTACTCTTAATGGTACTTATCTTTTAATGTATTCTGTTTCAACCATCTTCTCTGTTATGACTCATATTGACCTTATATTAATAATTGTTGTCAAAATGCAACATACCTCGTTGTCTGTGATTTCCCGTGGACATGTGTTTCTATATATAGGCCTACTGTTTACGCACTTCCTTCATCAATATTCATGAAAAGACTGAATTCTTAATTCCTAGATATGTTTAATTGTTTTGTTATTACAACGACATCTATAGTACAATTTTGTGGAAAGTATTATTTTTCATTACACTTTATGTGTTTTAAATCATTAATCATTTTGTTTCACACAAAATTCGGCGTTCATATAGCGTATATGACTTTAAGTTTATCTTTATATAAATATAATTAACAGTTTAAAAAGGAGGAAACACGCCTCTGACAAGACTGTGCCTCTAATGGTGTATTTTTATAACAAAAAGATATCTTAATACAACCTACTTGTTGAAAAGAACTGTAGAGGCAGTAGTTTTAAAAGAATTTCACAGAAATGTATACTTTCAGTTACCATGTCAAAACGATTGGTCAATATCAAAAACTTTTAAAGAGAATTATTTATCTTCGTATAGTTTAATTTTGAATCAAGCGTTGTTGATATTGGACCAAACTTGTATCAGGAGTAATTTTTTTGAAAGCAGTTTAAAGATCTTTTTACCTTTAGTAACCATGGCTTTCTTAATCATACCTGTACAAAAATCCCCTTGGTTAACCCTTCCGGTAATTTGTTTAATAATCCTGTGGGGAGCCCCTAAATTCCTAAGTTCCCATGGTAACATAGCAGCCCTGTGGGGAGCCCCTCGTTTTACTAAATTTACTTTAAATAGTAATGTTAAAGCGTGCTCAGGGTAGTACCCGGGAAAAACATCAGCCGATAGACGTGTTCGTCTAGTGCTACCAGGGGACCTGTCCATAGACAACCACATGGGTCTTGAGTATCATTTTCATGCCTTAAAGTCTCTCTACAGAATGTTACAGAGTATGTAAACTTTCGGGTACTGAAATTCTTTATCTAGAGAGTAGCCATTTCCATGTTATGGTGTATGACAGAGACCGTAGCGTTTGTGCCAACTATGGCGGCCCATACGACACATCTCTAAAACCAGTTCTGTGAGTTATACCATCGGGCAGTGACCCACGTTGAACATTTCATTATCTGATTTAAAGTCATTATATGAACGACTCATTGTGAAAGTTTGTGAATATTGTGAATTTGGAAATAATTCTGAATATTAAGTGTCATTGAAAGACATTTCCAAGTGTTGAGCCTGGCGTCGGACCATTGTTTCTGGAACCCGACAGGAACCCAGTGTGCCACGCATCCCGTTATTAATTAACATTGTTCCGTGCAACCATACTAAAAGGAAACTGTAAAATTCTGTTCTCAAAGGATTTCCGCACTTACGGAAGGACCAGGGCAAACGGGACCAATTCATACCTAGGGACATGTGCACTGACTGACGTGGACCAGGACCAACTAACAAAGACATTTTTAATTTTTTTTATTTTGTACATTTTTTTTGGTTAATATTCTTTATTAAAATTTCTGTTTGATAATTTTCTTTAATTTTTTTTTATTAAATTTTGATAAAATTTTAAAGTTCTTCCTTTGATTTTTGTAAGTTCATCAGGGTGTATAACCCACACCCTCACAACATGAAATTCGTCATTTTTATCAAAATGAAGTCATGTTTACCAGTTCATCACTATCAGTGCTTTGTTTATAACCAGCTACATGGAATTTAACTAGCAAGTTTTTTAATGCATTGATAAGTTTTATTGTTATTGTGCTAATACAGTTAAAAATTGCAAATTATTTTATTTTCAGGTATTATGAGAAATACATAAAAGTCATATTTTTATGTGACGTCACAGTAAACTTTTCCCGTATAAATTAGGCCCTGCCCCCCCCCCCCCCCCTTTTCAAACCTTAACAATGCTGCAAAATCTTTAAAGTAAAATTTTAAGAATATAAAAAATATTTAAATTCACATTTCATGAAACGATCTATATTAAATAGATCTTGCATCCCCTGCTCGACCAGGAAGTATTAACACCTAGCAGGTAGATAACACAGGTGTGTCACGTTATCTGAGTACATAAAGATAGATAGGAGATAGTACAGGACGGTCACCATTACTAAAGTCAGGTAGGAAAAATTTGTAGTATTTCTTTGCATAATACAGTTAAGGGTAATTAAAAATTAAGTATTATAGGCTTTTACCATGAGACTAAAATATCATACTTGAAAGATTCAATGAACCTTGTACAGTATATGTAATGTGATGCCTTGTTTTGTCGACATGTGTATTCACCTATGGCCTCAGTCAGACTGTGGCTTTGTGGTTCAAAAAAATGTATGCTGCCCTCAAATCCAGTCAATAAATATATGATTTATCAAATTTTTTATGCTTCAGTCAAGAACTCTAATGATGGATCCCCGTACCAGTGCCCAGGACGTGATACGATGTGACCTGTGTAAGACCGCTGTGGTAGAGATGCACTGCAATACATGTCTTGTCAACCTGTGTAAGGCCTGTATGGGAGTACATTTTTCAGCTGATCTCTCAAAACCTCACAAAATTGTCGACTTCAAGGGCAGAAAATCAGGTCCCCTCTATCCTAAGTGTAAATCACATAACAAAGAACCGTGTGTAATGTATTGTAAACAATGTGACATTCCTGTCTGCATCAATTCCCTTGATTCTTATCAACATTTAGGTCATGAGGTATCTAAAATCTTGCAAGTTGAATATGAAGATGAATATGGCTTTAGCATGGAGACAACACAGAAATCACAAGAAGCTGGATCCTCTCCTCCAGTCAAACAACTGCTTGATCAACCAGAAACTGTCACCACCATAAACACTGGGTATAATTACCTTTACTATGTGGCCTGTCTGAGTGATGAAGAAATCTGGACAAGTGGACTTGACAAGACCATGAAACTGACAGCATCAATCAGAGATCACTATTCAAGTCAATCACAACCAAGTCAGGGAACACACCATCTGACATAAAAGTGACAAAAAGTGGAGATCTAGTATATACCAATTACAATAATAGAACTGTAAACATTGTGAAGAATGAGAAGATAGAGAAGGTGATCAGACTACAAAAATGGATACCCCTTGGTGTCTGTTGCACCTCCTCTGATGACCTCCTGGTTATCATGAACAGTGATGGTGACAAACAATCAAAAGTTGTCCGTTACTTTAGCTCTACAGTGAAACAAGTTCTTCAGTTTGATGATAAATGTAAACGCCTGTATTTATCTGGTAGATTCATTACTGAGAACAAGAACCTGGATATCTGTGTGTCTGACCAAGGAGCTAATGCAGTAGTGGTGGTCAGTCAAGCTGGGAAATTGAGATTCAGATACACTGGTCATACTCCTGCTCTAAAGGTCGAACAATTTAATCCAGTGGGAATCACCACAGACAATCAGAGAAATATCCTTACAACTGATTATTACAATGACTGTGTCCACATCATAGACCACGATGGACAGTTCCTCCGTTACATAGACTGTGGACTGAGCCAACCCTTGGGGCTTTGTACCGATGCAAATGACAATCTGTTTGTTGCTCAATATAGAAAAAGACAAGTGAAGAAAATCAAGTATATGCAATGAAATCCATCACATCACTGCTATATATAATAAATGATGTATGTAATGTTATTGATAAATTATTATTAGAGAGGCCCATATTCGGGGTTATCGGGTCATTAGTATTTCCCTGTTCTTTCATCTTTTGGTATTTTAGTCGAATCCTTAGGACTTCCTTTTCCGTTAGAGAATGAAGGGGAGCAGACATATCCTGCATCTCAAGATAAAAATTTGTTTATTTTTTAATGTGTTAAAAAATGGTGACATCTCCTCCCAAAAATCAAATTAATGTTAAGGTATGAAGATACCCCACAATTATAATCTTGTTCTACATTGCAATGGCAAAGACATTGGTCAAATTACATTATGTGTTTTGCATTATAGCATAAATAATTCTTCTGATTCAATTTAAGTTCTGTTACCAAACAGCAATTATGGAAAATTATTTGGTTTCAGATATTACCTAGATTGATTTGGCGTAATGCTATGGACAACCATGCTCTTACTAAAGTCGGGTTTTGAGTTTATAGCTTTGTTGTTGGCCCATCGAGGGGGATATATTTGTTGCCCAGAGTTCACTTTGGTTGATCATACTCTACTTTAAGAGGATGGGGTACACTTGTCTGAGCAAGGCAATGAGATATTTGTTGAAACTTTAAGGAAAGCATTGCATAATTTTAAAATGTCAAGGGTGGGCTTTAATGGCCATGGCACTCTATTTCACTGACTAAATAATGTAAAGCACACTAAAATAGACACACAATAGATGTAGCTGATGTGATTGTTTTATACACATTTGTCTTGGTATGCAATGTTAATTTATTTGCTTTGCCATTCTTTGAAAAGGAGGGGTGCCGGGGGGGGGGGGGGGGGGTAAAAATAAGCGTTCAGCTACCGCCATTGTGGCGGTGGACACATAGTGTCCATTGGCGCAATCTTTAGCTGAACTTAAATAGGGTTATATTTAGTGAGCATCTGTTCCCAGGGCTCGCTACAACTGTACATAATTATTTTCAATATGTGTGAAATTTCAATTTGCGTAGTTGTGTCAGACTGGATGAAACATTTGCAATGTATTATTTGCCAGTAGGTTGCTTAACAGCTTCATTTGTATATTTGCCTATTTCATATTCATTTCTATATTTGCCTACTTCATGATGATTTTCATTTACATGTATTTGCCATTTGCCATTTGGGTTGTCAAAATCACCCAATGTATTTGCCCATTTCATGATGATTTTCATTTACATGTATTTGCCATTTGCCATTTGGGTTGTCAAAATCACCCAATGTATTTGCCCATTTCATGATGATTTTCATTTACATGTATTTGCCATTTGCCATTTGGGTTGCCAAAATCGCCCAATGTATTTGGGTCGGTAACCTTGGTTATGATTGTAACCAGTAACTAAATGTAATTTCCTGAAAATTGTAGTGCTGCCATGGCCATTATTCTCCATTAAAATTTAAGAAATTTATATATGTGTGGTTTTCTCTAATAATTCGATTTAATTGCTGAAAATTAAATCGCGATATGTTAAACGATAAAACACATTTCACTTTTATTATCAATACATATCTTTTATCATTAAAAAATAATGAATGTACACGTAAAGATACACAGGAAGATAAATTAATTTCAAACTAGTTACGGAGATTTTAAATGTATACTTCTGAATATGGTTTTCACTGTTTTTTCATTAAAGCGAACGTCACAAAGATTATCAAAATGTCGAAAACTAAATTTAGTTGTAAATAATCATGTCATAGAATGTGTTCAAGAGTCAAAATTACTTGGTGTTATTATTGATAAAACTTTGTCCTGGAAAAGTCACATTGAAGCACTTGTATGCAAGATCTCTTAGAGAATTGGTATTTCAAGAAGAATAAGATATTTTATGTCAAATGATGCATTGTTGAAGATTTTTAATACCATGATTTTCCCTCATTTTATATACAGTTTTACTATATGGAGTAATCCGAAAAATGCTGAAAATGTGAAGAAAAAAAAACTTAATATTACAAAAACGTGTAGCTAGGGTCATTTTGAACATCAGAAATTTTCAAACGCCATCTACTGTCATGTTTACAAAAATAAATTGGATGCCTCTTTCAGATTATTTTATCTTTAGAAAAGTCACTTTAGTTCTTAAAGTTTTATGTGGATTGATGCCTGATTATTTGAACGTGTTTAATTATGTATCAGATGTTAGTCAAAGACAAACTAGAAATTCCAATTCAAATTTATTGTATGTACAAAGGGCAAAAACTGAGTACTATAAGAGATCTTTTGCTGTTTCAGGCAGCACTCTATGGAACACATTGAGTGACAATATAAGAGAATACCACCATGCGTCTCAATTTTGTGTAATATTCTTTTATCTTGTATTTCATTTTTTTTAATCTTATATGTTCTCTATTTCTTTTAAACTGTGTTTTACTAATACCTGTCTGTAAGTATGTTTTAATGCAGGACCATATTGAAAACTAACATTATACATTTATTGACTGAGTTAGAGGGCAACATGCGTTTTGTCGGACCCAAGAACCAAACTGTCTGCCTGAGGCCGTTAGGCCGAAGGCAGACAGTTTGGTTCGAGGGTCCGACAAAACGCATTTTGCCCGAGAACTCTGTCAATAAATGTTTTGTTATACCTTTCATTTTATTTTATATTTTTTGACATACATGTATTTTGTATTATATTCCGTAATATAACATCAGGTCTGTCACTGTTTAACACCAACGAATGAAAACGAGATTAAGCTCCGCCCATTCTGTGACGTAAGCGGTCCAACATCTCTCCGAGCGGTCCAACATTTCACTCAGCGGTCCAACATCGATTTTTTTATGCCCGCTTAGCAAAACATTAAAAATGTTAGACTTTTTTGTATAGATTTGTATAGAAACAATTTTTTAAAGGTATAACAATATTAAGTATGTCATCCTGGATGAATAAAGGCTTTATTATTATTATAGGATACATGTCATCTTCTTTGCAAATTCATTTTCATATCAGCTTTATTTACATGTTTTTAGTGAAGCTTGCACATTGTATAAAAATTGTTCATTGATAATACTGTAATTTTTTAGGTAAATGTCGATTAGGTATATATAGGTCAAAAAATTCCCTTTAGCTCTAATTTTTAAATAGAACTGTCCTGTGAGGACAAATACCTCCCACTAAAATAAAAAAAAACTGATTACCTGGACTTTGGCCATCACTTCCTGACTGACATCACTTTCTGCTGTGCTTCTAGACACAGCAAATCGTTTGTTGAAAAAAAATCAAATTTAATTATACAAAATAAAATTAATCTTGATACCTATATTTCAAATTCAGTTTAAAAATAGAAGTCTGGTTCCAGTAACTACCGTAAATCTGGAAAGTTTTGCTGTATATAGTTTTTAATCAAATTTGCGAATTCATTGCATTCGCAAAAACATTTTTCTTTAAAAAAAATCAATAATAAGAAAATGTAATCAAAGTAGTGGTCATTCGCAAAAGTTTGAAACGTTAAAATTAATCAACAGCATTTTGACCCAGATTCGCAAAATAAAACTGATGTAAAAAAAATTCCAGATATACGGTAAGCATTTTGACATAAATTACAATTAAGAGACTTAAGACAGCGCTATATCTTTATTTTTCGCCTAATTAAGAGACTTACTGTGAAATCACTAAATTTGGGGGAGGGGGGGGGGGGTAATATTCGTTGTTTTCGAGGCAAGCAAGGACCAACAAATTTGAGACCATCACGAAATGTAAAATATTATATATGTACCATAGGTCGCCATTTTTTTATTGTTTTATCTGTGGGTTATCTACACTATAACCCATGGGCGGAGTCCTCATAACCTATAGGCGGAACCTTGAATTGCATTTAAAAAAATAAAACTTTATTTACACTCCAACTTGTGTTTTTTTTCTTGTTTTTTACCCTCTGTAGACTTTAGAAGGGTTTCCATATCATCGTCAAGACTTCACAAATCGATCGTCAGAATGGTCCATCTGCTGTGTAACATTCTCGGGTGTAACCGGGTCTTGGGTCAAATGAAAATACTCTTGAGTAAGAGATAAATCCTCAATACCATCAAACACGTTTACTTCATTTTATTCGTCCTCTATCAACTGACCTATCTGTAAGAGCGTTTGATCTTCGATCCCACTCAAAATTTTGCGGCAGTTCAAGAAAATCAAGATCCATGCTCATTGTATGAGTATTTTACCCTATCTTTGGACTTTCAGTAGGACTTGACTTTCTCGGCGTTATGTAATGGAGAATACTTAGTAGATTCTCATTGGTTACGAAATTAACTAGTGCTAATTGTAACGGGGACCGTTACAGATGTTCCCCAAACGCTCCCCAACTCCCTTTTGGTGCCATATCCCCTGTAAGCTTCATTAAATAAGACAAACTCTATGCATTTGAGATTTTAACAACGTTTACCAAGAAGTGTACCAAGTTCATTCAAATTTTAGTATTGCACGCGTGTGAATGCATGTGCGCAATGACCATATCATATTGTCTACACAATCTATATATTTTAATGTACTAAATATTGAAGTATTTAATCCAAAAGTATTAAAAATACGCTCATTCAAGGGTATTTTGGATTTTACTCATTTCACGTGCACACACGTGCATACATTAGCATGGTGACCATACTTTCTTGTAGAAGTCCATTATATCTATGTTCTAAATCCCACCCCATTTGGTAAAAATGTTAAAAGTTACTCGTATAATCGAGCTGAAAAGTTCGATTCAAAATTTTTTACCTAAGTCGGATGTGTAACTCCCGAAAAAAGGGATAATAATAACTAGAACCCATGTCGCCTTTTTCTTTTGTTTTGTCGCCTTTTTCTGTTTCATCCCCAACGCGCAAACCATAAAGCTTTTGGGAGTACTGCTCTAAATATACTTGTGTGTATACTTTTGCAACAGTACACCTGTCTAAGAATCATAAAAGGCGGGTCACTATCAATAATTTGCGCCAAACGCCACGAGTAAATATTCGTGCATTTTCATACATTTTATTTGCTAAAAACTCGACTCTGCAGAACCAGAGAAGGTTTTCTACAGGTCCATTCCCCATCACGGGGATGACCTTACCTGCACATTGGCACCATGTGTATTATCCGCGCAGCCTATTTATGAGAAAATGAAATGAATATTTTTTAGTGTTTAAGAAAACGTTGAACCTACGCTTGCGAAAGTTCTAAGACATTCAAAGATATTTAATTTCTTCTTTATCAAATCAAGAAACTGATTATACGTTAAATCAGCAAATAGGGGCCTTTACTTATGCCATGAATATCACAGAAAAAGATTCAAAATTTTGGTCGCAAAGAGGATTGAACCCATGTCGCCTTTTTCTGTTTTATCCCCAACGCGCAAACCATTAAGCTTTTGGGAGTACTGCTCTAAATATACTTGTGTGTATACTTTTGCAACAGTACACCTGTCTAAGAATCATAAAAGGCGGGTCACTATTAATAATTTGCGCCAAACGCCAGGAGTAAATATTCGCGCATTTTCTTTGAACTTATCTATTAAATTGGTGTGATAGCTGCAATAAAATAAAATAAATAAAACGTTCTTATCGCCTTTATTTTATTTCGACGTTTAAAAAGTCTTTGTACACATTACATATATCGTATCTAGCCCAGTTACACTTAAGTAGTGAAACGGAAATTAAGTGTTAAGATCGACACTGAATTGCAACGTACTACTACGTGAAAGTCCAAGTAGTTTTGTTTACATTTCATGCATTCGTATGTCAGAATGGTTTAATCAAACGCTCAGCTGCCTCCATAAACCCCAATTGCGAAATGGCGGAATTGACAAAGACAGCCGCCATCTGGGGCCCGCTTCAGATTTTCAAATATTAATATCTAGAATTCAGATAAGCCAATTTTCAAACAACTTAGATAGTTATAATCTAATTGTTAAGATGAATACTTTTGATCAATAATGTATAACAAAGAATTGATCATTAGAGAGTTATAGATAAAAGACTTTTGGCCCCTCTTAGCCCCTAATTTGAAGGGTCAGCCCTATTTTTTTTATATCAAATGAAAGGTCTTGCGATATTGAACATTTTGTCTTCAATATGTTTTAACAAATTATGAACAGGAGTGAAGATATGAGACAAAATGCGTCAAATTTTGTGAGATATTTCTGAGACATTTTTTCGGCCCTACCGAACTTCGGTGCCTTTTGCGCTAGAAAGATTTGGAGACCCAATTACAACTCACCAAACCTTCCTCTATTTTCCCTGAAAATCTCAAGTCCATATCTTAAGTCGTTTCGGAGGAGTTTCCCGGACAAGCCGACCCTCTGAAAATCAGAAAATCGTCCATATCTCACGACCGGAAGTGAGATAATCAAAAAGGAAAAAAACCTATCAAGATCAATTGAATATCTTTCAGATCTGAAAGTTTGGTAGAAATCGGACGAGCCATCTCTGAGAAATCGCTTGCACAAAATCGGTTGGAAGAATAATAATAATAATAGGGAAAAAGAAACCGAACGAAAACAAGAAGGTCTTCCGTTGGAGACGGAAGACCTTAACTAGATGAGATCTCGTTGCGAGCAACGAGTAGGTCTTCCGTTGAATTTCTAGATAAGATGAGATGTGATTTTGACAGATATTTGTTTAAAGAGAATGACATTGAGTTTTCCCTAGTTAAAGTTAAAGTTTCTCATTTTTATCACGATATTCTGAACATCTTTTGTTTGATAAGGCTTATGAAAATACTCCCCCTTTTCGAAACATAAAGCATAAAAATTATAGTATTTTGGTCCATTGCGACCCCTAATTACGTAACATATGATAAAAATATATTATTATATATTGTTGCAAATCGTTAAGATGAATACTTTGGCCTCAGTAATGTATAACAAAATATTGATCATTAGAGAGTTATAGATAAAAGACTTTTGGCCCCTCTGAGCCCCTAATTTGAGGGGTCAGCCCCTTTTTCTTGATAGTGAAATAAAAGGTCTTGTGATTTTGAAGATTTTTTGTTCAACAATTATTCAGAGATTTCTTTTCGTTGTGGAGATATGTTAAGTGGAAATATTTAGGGGCCACTCCTACAAGTCCTTAATGGGGCCGTTTTACAAAAATTCAAAGTATGCATATTGTTTAGAACATTATTCTGACCATCTTTTGTTCAATATTGCTTATCAAAATATTCCCCCTTTTTGAGATATAAAGCGTCAAAGATGTGACATTCTGGCCCCTTGTGACCCCTAATTACGTAATATATTATTAAAATATCATCATATATTGTTGCAAATCGTTAAGATAAACACTTTTGCTTCAGTAATGTGTAACAAAATATTGATCGTTAGAGAGTTATAGATAAAAGACTTTTGGCCCCTCTGAGCCCCTAATTTGAGGGGTTGCCCCATTTTCTTGATATCAAATGAAAGGTCTTGTGATTTTGAAGATTTTTTGTTCAACACTTATTCAGAGATTTCTATTCGTTAAAGAGATATGCTCAATGAAAGTATTTAGGGGCCACTCCTACAAGTCCTTAATGGGGCCGTTTTACAAAAATTCAAAATATGCATATTGTTTAGAACATTATTCTGACCATCTTTTGTTCAATATTGCTTATCAAAATATTCCCCCTTTTTGAGATATAAAGCGTCAAAGATGTGATATTCTGGCCCCTTGTGACCCCTTATTACGCAAGATATGCTTAAAAGTTTATAATATATTGTTCCAATTGGTTTAAAATTTAAAAATATCGAAAAATCGAGCAGAAAAACTGAATAAAATTTTTTGGTCACATGGGGGATCGAACCCGGGTCGCCCGCGTGACAATCCAACGCGCTAACCATTTAGCCATTGAGATCGCCGCTTCGCGTTTTCAAATGCATATATCTCGAGATTGGCTTTTTCGATTTTCAAACAAATTACATATTTCGCTTCTGCAAAAGGGTCTCTATTCAATTCTAAAACAAAAATATTAAAAAAGGAAAGTTGAAAAATTGCGTTTCTTAAATTCGTTTCCGGTATCGACCGGAAGTAATGTCGACGCACGAAAAGGCGATTCTGCAACGCTATAAGTCATGAACTATCATCTCCAATTAATCTTCAGTTCATATCTTAAGCAGTTTTCGCTACTTAATCAAGACAAAATTGCATTTTAAAATCAGAAAATTGTCCATAACGACCGGAAGTGAAGGCGTCAACGAAAAAAATTTCCAATAAGGTTCAGATCAGTACCTATCAGATGTGAAAGTTTCATGAGAATCGGCCCAGTAGTTTACGAGAAATCGCGTGCACAAAATCGGTAAGAAAAATAATAATAATAATAATAACTAGATGCGATCTCGTTGCGAGCAACGAGTAGGTCTTCCGTCCGATATCTGATGGAATAAGATCTGTGTTGGGATAATTCTACTGATAGGATAAAAGATGTCAGAAAGGCACAAGAATTCTTCAAAATATGTTTAGAAACACAAATAAAATGTAGGATCTATCAATTCCAATCAACTTCCGGTTCTACTTCCTCACTTCCGGTGCGACCGTATGTGTTCAAAACTACTTTCAACTCTACATCAAGCAAGCAGTTATCATCCCTGAAAGTTTCGATGGAAAATACTCATTTTTAAACAACTTCCGGTTTGAACGAACCGTACTTCCGGTGGAAATATTAAGATGCTACGCATTCTTTAAATCTCTATAATGAACAATTACATTCATTAGAAAATGAAAAAAAATCGCTATCCTTTATATGTATTAAAATTTCATGTACTTCCGATTTACACCGGAAGTGTTGAGGGAAAAAATGAACAAATTAAAAGTATGCATATTGTTGGGAACATTATTTTGACAATCTTTTGTTCAATATTGCTTATCAAAATATTCACGCTTTTCGAGATAAAAAGCTTCAAAGATATAGCATTCTAGCCCCCTGTGACCATTTATTTCGTAACATATGATCAAATTTTTAGTATATATTATTGCAAATTGTTAAGTTGAATATCTTTGCTTCAGTAATATATCACAAAATATTGATCATTAAAGAGTTAAAGACGAGAGACTTTTGGCCCCTCTATGCCCCTAATTTGAAGGGCTAACCCCATTTTCGTGATATCAAATGAAAGGTCTTACTTTATTGCAAATTTTTTATTATATATGTCTTAACAAAATATTAACCAGTAAAAAGATATAAAAGAAAACGTATCAATTTTTGCGAGATGCGTATGAGCCAATTTTTCGAGCTCAAGCGTTGCCTTTTTACCTGGAAAGCTCTATATGCAAAATGTCACATTACTATCCTTCCTCTACCTTCACTGAAAATCTCAAGTCGATATCTTTTGTTTACAGTAGTTTAGGAGGAGATCTCAGGACAAGCCGACCCTCTAAAAATCATAAAATCATCCATATCTCACGACCGGAAGTGACGTCATCAACGTCGAAAATTTCCTTTGATTAAATTCTTATACTTTTTATAAAATTATTAAATACATGTAGTGATGGATGAAAGTCTTTTGGCCCCTACGGGCCCCTTATTTGAGGGGTCAATGATAAATTTTTAAATTGAATGATTTTTTTGTTCAACAACTATCCAGATATTTCTTTTCGTTTTCGAGCTATGTAGGATAGAAAAATTTAGGGGCCAGCCCTTTATATCCTTAATGGGATATTTTTGCACATATAGAATGGTTGTGTAATGTTTAAAAGACGACTTTGAGCATCTTTATTCGATACCGCTTATAAAAGTATTTCCCCTTTTGGAGATATAAAGAATCAAAGATTGAGCATTTTGGTCCCTTATGGGTCCTAATTACGATACATATTATCAAAATTTTTACAATGCATTAATGCAAATTGTTATGATAAACATTTTTGCTTCAGTTATTTATAACAAAAAATTGATGAATAAAGAGTTATAGATGAAAGTCTTTTGGTCCCTATGAGCCCTTTATGTGAGGGGTCACACCCTTTTCTTTATATCAAATGAAAGAAAATATAATTCTGCACAACTTTTATTATATATCTCTTACCAAATTATTGACAGGTAAAAAGATATCGGACAAAACGTGTTAAATTTTGCGAGATATTTCAGAGCCTGTTTTTCAGCTCAGGCGAGCTTCAACACCTTTTGCGCTGGAAAGATATAGACTCAAAAAAGCAATTCACCAATCCTTTCTCTACTTTCACTGAAAATCTCAAGTCAATATCTTCATTCGTTTTTTAGTGATTGCCCGGACAAGCTGACCCTCTGAAAATCAGTTAATCGTCCATATCTCACGACCGGAAGTATCGTACGTATAAAAACAGTAAACTTTCATATCTTCAGCTGTTCTGGAGAAATGGACCGGACAAAGGTCATTTCCAAAAGTTGGTCAATACGAAAATAGTAAGAATACTAGAAACGATCTCGTTGCTAGCAACGAGAGGTCTTCCGTCCGATTCAGGAAAAAAAATCTCGTATAATCGAGCTGAAAAGTGATTCAAAATTTTGGTCGCAAAGAGGATTGAACCCATGTCGCCTTTTTCTGTTTTATCCCCAACGCGCAAACCATAAAGCTTTTGGGAGTACTGCTCTAAATATACTTGTGTGTATACTTTTGCAACAGTACACCTGTCTAAGAATCATAAAAGGCGGGTCACTATCAATAATTTGCGCCAAACGCCACGAGTAAATATTCGTGCATTTTCATACATTTTATTTGCTAAAAACTCGACTCTGCAGAACCAGAGAAGGTTTTCTACAGGTCCATTCCCCATCACGGGGATGACCTTACCTGCACATTGGCACCATGTGTATTATCCGCGCAGCCTATTTATGAGAAAATGAAATGAATATTTTTTAGTGTTTAAGAAAACGTTGAACCTACGCTTGCGAAAGTTCTAAGACATTCAAAGATATTTAATTTCTTCTTTATCAAATCAAGAAACTGATTATACGTTAAATCAGCAAATAGGGGCCTTTACTTATGCCATGAATATCACAGAAAAAGATTCAAAATTTTGGTCGCAAAGAGGATTGAACCCATGTCGCCTTTTTCTGTTTTATCCCCAACGCGCAAACCATTAAGCTTTTGGGAGTACTGCTCTAAATATACTTGTGTGTATACTTTTGCAACAGTACACCTGTCTAAGAATCATAAAAGGCGGGTCACTATTAATAATTTGCGCCAAACGCCAGGAGTAAATATTCGCGCATTTTCTTTGAACTTATCTATTAAATTGGTGTGATAGCTGCAATGAAATAAAATAAATAAAACGTTCTTATCGCCTTTATTTTATTTCGACGTTTAAAAAGTCTTTGTACACATTACATATATCGTATCTAGCCCAGTTACACTTAAGTAGTGAAACGGAAATTAAGTGTTAAGATCGACACTGAATTGCAACGTACTACTACGTGAAAGTCCAAGTAGTTTTGTTTACATTTCATGCATTCGTATGTCAGAATGGTTTAATCAAACGCTCAGCTGCCTCCATAAACCCCAATTGCGAAATGGCGGAATTGACAAAGACAGCCGCCATCTGGGGCCCGCTTCAGATTTTCAAATATTAATATCTAGAATTCAGATAAGCCAATTTTCAAACAACTTAGATAGTTATAATCTAATTGTTAAGATGAATACTTTTGATCAATAATGTATAACAAAGAATTGATCATTAGAGAGTTATAGATAAAAGACTTTTGGCCCCTCTTAGCCCCTAATTTGAAGGGTCAGCCCTATTTTTTTTATATCAAATGAAAGGTCTTGCGATATTGAACATTTTGTCTTCAATATGTTTTAACAAATTATGAACAGGAGTGAAGATATGAGACAAAATGCGTCAAATTTTGTGAGATATTTCTGAGACATTTTTTCGGCCCTACCGAACTTCGGTGCCTTTTGCGCTAGAAAGATTTGGAGACCCAATTACAACTCACCAAACCTTCCTCTATTTTCCCTGAAAATCTCAAGTCCATATCTTAAGTCGTTTCGGAGGAGTTTCCCGGACAAGCCGACCCTCTGAAAATCAGAAAATCGTCCATATCTCACGACCGGAAGTGAGATAATCAAAAAGGAAAAAAACCTATCAAGATCAATTGAATATCTTTCAGATCTGAAAGTTTGGTAGAAATCGGACGAGCCATCTCTGAGAAATCGCTTGCACAAAATCGGTTGGAAGAATAATAATAATAATAGGGAAAAAGAAACCGAACGAAAACAAGAAGGTCTTCCGTTGGAGACGGAAGACCTTAATTACAAAATGTCGCATAGGTTCACGGCAAAATATGGATGACGCAAAATAATCCCTGAATTTTCCTCTTTAACTCGAGCAATCCTGTATTAGATAGATCTGATGTTAGTTGTGAGATGATAAATCACGTGTAAACTTTCTTAGTTCAGCGGAATCATGGACATTTTCGGCGTTATGAATGTTTTGTTTACAGTAGCGGTGAGGGCATCGCGCAACTATTGGAGTGGATCTAAGGATTTATGAATGAATAAAAAAGATGGAAATAAAGTTTGATTTATTCTGTATTATTTAATGACATTATTCATTTGCAAGTAATAGATATATACAAGAAAACGCGAAATGCTAATAAATGCAGCTGAAAATCTTTATTTTCTCAAGATAAAAAAAAAATAAATTAAATAATTATAAATTCTACAAACAAAACATAGGAAGAATGAATGATGGCACGTTATTAGATGACATCAGGGGAACTAATTTTTATGAATGAAACTTTTAAAACGTTACTTGTACGTTGTAGGTGTTACATCTGCGAAGTCTACCTGTCTGCACGCTTCCGGGAAAAGGGGTGGGGGGGGGGGGGTCTTGAATATAGACTTGTAAATTACCATTATTTTGTTAAAAGAATTAAGCCTTATCATTTTCTTTACTTTAAGAAGAGTGTCTTGTTATGTAAATGTCAAGGTCAGTTTATGTAGAATGTAAAAAATTAAAGCCGAATTGGCATTTATTTCAATGTGCGAGAAAGGTGGGAGATAGGTCTTTTACAGTTCACAAAAACGAAATAGGGGGAGGGGGGATAAGATGAACACATATGATATATATAATATACACACTTTATTTACTAAAATCTCGTCTCAATTGAACCATGGAAGTTTTTCTACCGGTCCTTTCGCCATCGCGGCGTCAAAGACTTTACCTGGACACTTGGGTATTGCACAATGGGTTTTCCCCCCGCGAAGTCTATTTATGAGAAAAAAAAATTAATATTTTTTAGTGTTTAAGGAAACGTTGAACCTACGTTTGCAAAAGTTCTTAGACATTCAAAGATATTTAATTCCTTCTTTATCAAATCAAGAAACTGGTTATACGTGAAATCAGCAAATAGGGGTCTTTACTTATGCCATGAATATCACAGAAAAAGATAGAAAGAAAGACAAAGAAATTTAAAAAATCGACTTTTAATCCCCTTTTCTGTGACGACCGGAAGAATTGACGACGGAAAAAATGTTGTTCGACACATCTTCAAGTCCAGATCTATGATATCTGACACAGTAAACTTTCATATCTTCAGCTGTTCTGGAGAAATGGACCGGACAAAGGTCATTTCCAAAAGTTGGTCAATACGAAAATAGTAAGAATACTAGAAAGTCTGCTATTGCAAGCAATAGCATATGTCGCCCCGTATTAGACAAGACTTTCATTTTTATCATCACTAAAACAAAAGTCCATAAGCTAAGTTTGAAAACCTTTGAGTTATATCAGTTCTTTCCGACCTTAATTCGGTACATCCCACTCATTATTTTTAGAATCGGTAGGAGAAGAAAGTAGTGCAGGAAAATTACAAGTTCCTCAATTTGCAGACTTGCATAAAAGAAATCTGGCAGATGTACTGAACTGAGCCTCATACTTGTTAATTGGCAGTATCTTTCCTATCATAAAAGCTTGGGAAATGTAATTTATGAAGAAGATCAGCCGAATTATTTTGTGTATTGTAACGCCAGTGGGAACTCTGAAATTTCCCTCTTTCACTTTCATTTTAGAGGTTCTACTGAAAAACGAATCTGACATGCCACCATCAATTCGAGCATTTCTGCATTGCAGAGAGCTGATGTGTGTTATGAGATGATAAATCATGTGTGAACTTTCTCAGTTTAGCGGAATCATGAACATTTTCGGCGAGATGAATGTTTTGTATACAGTGGTGATCAAGGCTTTGCGAACCATCAGGAGCGGATCAAAGAATTTATGAATGAATAAAAACTATGGAAATGACGTACCAATTTTTTAATTTATACTTGCACTATCTAATGAAATGAATAATTTACAAGTGATAGATATACAAGAAAACGCGAAATGATAATAAATGCAGCTGACAATCGTTATTTTTTTTTATATAGATAAAATAAAATATTTATAAATTCACGAGACAAAACAGAAGGAGAATGAATGATGGCAAAATATCACATGACGGGAACTGAATTTTATGAATGAAGATTTTAAAAAGTTACTTGTAAGTTGTATATGTTATATCTGTGTATTCTACTTGGCTGTGTGCTTCAAAAAAAGGGGGGGGTCGTATTGAACATAGTAAATAGCCATAACGTTTGAACGGTAAGTACTATAGGGCTTTCGTATTTCAAATATAATCCTTGTGAAAAGAACTTTTATTGGATACGACGAACTTTGACCCTTTGACCTAGACCTTGGAGAACACATGTGTACATCTGAATCTTTTTTTCTGTTTCGTTTCTATGGCAACCGTGAGCGACTCATTACAATTATTTTGAAAGTAGAAATCACTTTTACACATTGCAAGGAATAAACATTGAAAGTTTCAAAACGATTGCCTGAGTAGTTATTGAGAAAATCGAAATTAAAGAATTTTCACTTTCACCTGGTTTCCATGGCAATAATCGATTATATGAAAATTTTAAATACGAGTTGCAGAACTACAGATACTAATCCTTAAAATAAGAAAAGTTTCATGACGAACGTTTAAGGGACCAGAGAGAACACTCTCGGACAAAATTTGTCGCTTTTTACAGGTTTCCATGGCAACGGTAGACATATTGGAACTGAACGAACTCACTGCACAACTACAACCAGTGATCGTCCTTTGAGGAAAGTTTCAGGAAGATTGTCCCAGCCATCTCCGAGAAACAGCCTGGATAAAAAAAACATGCGTACAATATCAATATGTCGTCCCCGACTTCGTTCGGGGCGACATAATTACAAAATGTCGCATAGGTTCACGGCAAAATATGGATGACGCAAAATAATCCCTGAATTTTCCTCTTTAACTCGAGCAATCCTGTATTAGATAGATCTGATGTTAGTTGTGAGATGATAAATCACGTGTAAACTTTCTTAGTTCAGCGGAATCATGGACATTTTCGGCGTTATGAATGTTTTGTTTACAGTAGCGGTGAGGGCATCGCGCAACTATTGGAGTGGATCTAAGGATTTATGAATGAATAAAAAAGATGGAAATAAAGTTTGATTTATTCTGTATTATTTAATGACATTATTCATTTGCAAGTAATAGATATATACAAGAAAACGCGAAATGCTAATAAATGCAGCTGAAAATCTTTATTTTCTCAAGATAAAAAAAAATAAATTAAATAATTATAAATTCTACAAACAAAACATAGGAAGAATGAATGATGGCACGTTATTAGATGACATCAGGGGAACTAATTTTTATGAATGAAACTTTTAAAACGTTACTTGTACGTTGTAGGTGTTACATCTGCGAAGTCTACCTGTCTGCACGCTTCCGGGAAGGGGGGGGGGGGGGTTCTTGAATATAGACTTGTAAATTACCATTATTTTGTTAAAAGAATTAAGCCTTATCATTTTCTTTACTTTAAGAAGAGTGTCTTGTTATGTAAATGTCAAGGTCAGTTTATGTAGAATGTAAAAAATTAAAGCCGAATTGGCATTTATTTCAATGTGCGAGAAAGGTGGGAGATAGGTCTTTTACAGTTCACAAAAACGAAATAGGGGGAGGGGGGATAAGATGAACACATATGATATATATAATATACACACTTTATTTACTAAAATCTCGTCTCAATTGAACCATGGAAGTTTTTCTACCGGTCCTTTCGCCATCGCGGCGTCAAAGACTTTACCTGGACACTTGGGTATTGCACAATGGGTTTTCCCCCCGCGAAGTCTATTTATGAGAAAAAAAAATTAATATTTTTTAGTGTTTAAGGAAACGTTGAACCTACGTTTGCAAAAGTTCTTAGACATTCAAAGATATTTAATTCCTTCTTTATCAAATCAAGAAACTGGTTATACGTAAAATCAGCAAATAGGGGTCTTTACTTATGCCATGAATATCACAGAAAAAGATAGAAAGAAAGACAAAGAAATTTAAAAAATCGACTTTTAATCCCCTTTTCTGTGACGACCGGAAGAATTGACGACGGAAAAAATGTTGTTCGACACATCTTCAAGTCCAGATCTATGATATCTGACACAGTAAACTTTCATATCTTCAGCTGTTCTGGAGAAATGGACCGGACAAAGGTCATTTCCAAAAGTTGGTCAATACGAAAATAGTAAGAATACTATTTTGATGTGTGTTATGAGATGATAAATCATGAACATTTTCATGCGATGAATGAAGATTTTAAAAAGTTACTATGTAAGTTGAAATGAATAATTTACAAGTGATAGATATACAAGAAACGCGAAATGATAATAAATGCAGCTGACAATCGTTATTTTTTTTTATATAGATAAAATAAAATATTTATAAATTCACGCTGTGATGGCAAAATATCACATGACGGGAACTGAATTTTATGAATGAAGATTTTAAAAAGTTACTTGTAAGTTGTATATGTTATATCGTGTATTCTACTTGGCTGTGTGCTTCAAAAAAAGGGGGGGTCGTAGTAAATAGCCATAACGTTTGAACGGTAAGTACTATAGGGCTTTCGTATTTCAAATATAATCCTTGTGAAAAGAACTTTTATTGGATACGACGAACTTTGACCCTTTGACCTAGACCTTGGAGAACACATGTGTACATCTGAATCTTTTTTTCTGTTTCGTTTCTATGGCAACCGTGAGCGACTCATTACAATTATTTTGAAAGTAGAAATCACTTTTACACATTGCAAGGAATAAACATTGAAAGTTTCAAAACGATTGCCTGAGTAGTTATTGAGAAAATCGAAATTAAAGAATTTTCACTTTCACCTGGTTTCCATGGCAATAATCGATTATATGAAAATTTTAAATACGAGTTGCAGAACTACAGATACTAATCCTTAAAATAAGAAA
>NW_026928770.1:0-35148 GCF_032062105.1 Saccostrea cuccullata | reverse complement strand
GTTTAAAAAAGTGTCATATTTCTCACTACAACCACACAAATATTTTCAAATCTAATTAAATCTAAGTAAGAAAAAAAATGATTTTGAATTAATATATTTGATTTCATTGATTCAATGCATATTCTATCTCAACGAGCTTTTCGAAACAGGATACTTTTCTCTTTTCCCTCTGCTCTCTCCGTAAATTACGTTTCTCACAGGATTTCAGACTTGGGACGAGACCAATACAGTAAATACAGAGCTAAGCCCCGCCCTGTATCTCCAAAATACGAAACCCCAGAAGGCTCATTCGAGATTCAAGTTTCGAAATACGAGATTCTAAATTCGAGATTTTAAATTCGAGTTTCGAGATTCAAGATCCAGACTAACCAATCAAAAGCGGGTTCAACATTTGATTACTCCCCTTTATTATGTTTTTACTATCAAGAATTCGTTTAATATATTTATAACAAATGGGTCATTTGATAATATTACAATGCAAGAAAGAGTGTTATACATATAAGAAGGAAATTTAAATAATTATTAAATTTTTTGATCAGCAAGATATACTTCAATTTATATTATAGCTTCTTATTTGTATTGTCTACTTTGTTTAGAGGGTTGATGACATAATAATAAACTTATAAATAAGTGTATTTATTTAAGTGTTTAACGATTCACAATAACACCACCCCAACTCACCCCTCCTGTCCATTTCTCCGAACACAATGAAAATGTTACTTTGAAAAACTTGAAAGGCAACGTGGTATTGATAAACAAAAATCGTGTTTGTTTTCCTAATAGAGGAATACGTTTTCAATTATTTATCTTGGTCTAAGGCTTTGATTTTTTTTAATTAATTAGAAATTATATGCACAAAACAGATTGGCATTATGAAATAAAATAATTGCGGCATTTATTTTATCTGATATCAAATAGAGAAATAAAGATTTTTGGTTTTATATTTTAGTCTCTGACCATTGTGTTATGGTCAAAGACTAAAATATACTAGTAAAACCTTATAACGATACTGTTCGATTCAGCAGTAAAGTCTCACTGCACTAAAGTACCCTTTATAAATGTAATGAAATATATACTCTTGAATAACTGTGCAGTGTAGAGACGATTCTTCATACCTCATATCTAATCAATAATAATATTCTCCCTCATCAGTGATCTAATAAAAACTTCGTCGACCTATTTATTTCGCAATTCAACGAAAAGACCATATAATAATCTTTATTATACGTATTTACTGTTTTATTTAATTACAAAAATAAGATTGTATATATATTTTTCAAAATATAATCAAAATTTTATTTTTATTTCGTTTCGATACATAGAACATTTTTTCTTGCATTATAATTTTAGCAAATGACCCATTTGTTATAAATATATTCAATGAATTCTTGATAGTAAAAACATACTGAAGAGGAGTAATCAAATGTTTAACTCGCTTTTGATTGGTTAGTTTGGATCTTGAATTTCGGAACTCGAATTTCGAATCTCGAATTTCGAATCTCGTACTCCGAAACTCGAATCTCGAATGAGCCTTCTGGGCTTTCGTACCAAAACACTAGGAAACTGGTACTCTTAATAAAACTTAAAATTCCAATTCAGTTGGAAAATATTTTTACTTCAAACAATGCAAATAACTGTAAATTATATTCATCACATACATAAAACTACACCTACATTTAAATGAACATGAATAAGCAATTTCTGAAATTTTAAGCCTTCTCTGCAAATGCAGGCCATTCGAGCTTGAAAAACATCGGTTCGGTTGTGTCTGCATAATATGTAATTGGCATACTTTATACAGTGAAATTTACGCTTCCGTTTTATTTTCGCCTCTTTCGCCTTTCTCACAGGTGAGGAATTTAAAATGGATCAAATTCAAAGAACACAGTATATAAACAGAACTGTGACTGCATGACGAATTTAAAACGGTGGAAAATTGTAAGCAAGTGTAAAAATGCAAAAATAATGCAGGGCGAAAATTGTATTGAACTCCTAAAGTAATTAGTCCTTTATTCGTGTATACAGATTATATATTGACTACTAATATCGTTCTTGGTCTATATGTCTTTCTGTGAAGTCGATATACTAGAATCTAGGGATCCATTTCACGAAAGTGGTATATTTATATTAAAAAATAAATTTGCAGATACATAGTATACTTATAGAAAACAAGGCTTTCTTTACGTGAACAATGGAATTACTCAATGGAATTACGTCTTATGTATTTTTTTGGTAGTATAAATATTTATTTTGGAATGTCTGTCCCCAAATAAATTCAATTACTGTGTTCCCACTCACACACTCCACCCATGCCTTCTCAGGGCCTAAATGTAATGTCAAGTACACAGCATCTCAAGTATGTAACAAAATGTATCAGATAAATCATTAAAAAAATTACTTTCGAACATACCTCTTTATAAGGATACATTCCAGCATTTGTAGTAGAACACAGGTATGCACTCATTACCAGAATAATAAATACACATTTCTGCGAATTCATAATTCAAACGCTGAAAAAAATATTCCTCATAATCCTTATCCATGGCTATGATTTTTTTTAAATATCAATGAAAAAAAAAACAGCAAAATATCTTTAAATTTTCATTAAATTATATGAATTTTATCACTTGAATATTTGGAATTTTAAAAACTTTAAATCGACAATTAACTAAAATTTTATCGAAAATGCATAATTTTTTTAACCTTTTGAATTACGATTTGCAATATGATTGAAGTTCCTTAGATGCTGCAAAAACCAGAACTCATTCAAAACTGAAACTACAGTTCAGAAATAAAGCCCGAACTGATGTTGTCAGTATCCTTTTCATTTTAATTGGTTTATGAAATTTGACCCAAGTCAACAATTTCATGCAATTATGAATCATTCATATGCCAGACTACATGTAATCATCTTCAAACAAACTAAACAAGAAATATATGTAAATTATTTAATGGATTTTTGCGAAGAGCTCTGACCTTCACAATTGACCGTTTACTTTGTTTAAACATGTGTCATGTATGGAGGTAAGGAATTGACAATAGAGAAGAAGAATTTCTAGATTTCAAAAGCACCAACATACATGTATGAAGGGCGGAATTTGAGGGTAGGGTAGTTGTCAGAATCTTCATGGGCAACTTATACAATGTATGTGCTTTATTTAGCCCATTATTTTCGTTTATTTTAATTAAATGCTGAACTAAATATTTTTATTGCAAAAGAGCTTCTGAATATTGTTCAAGTGTAAAATTAAGCTAGTAAGCTGTCGACTTTGAAAGTCAAATAGGAAGTCGTTAACTTGTTCAAAAATCAATTAACGCCAAATATCGTACACACTGAATGTAATTAATACATTTACTGTATAATACATTGCTTAAATGTATGGGGCGCCTTTTGAATATTTTGAAGGTATATTTTCTGATATCAGAAAATGATTTTTTGATATCTGAAATTCAGCTGGATTTTTTTATATCACAAAATAAATTTTTTGATATCAGAAATTCAACAATATATAGTCTAAATTAAGGCTGATGCAGATAACAAATTCTCTCCAGCCAAGATTGTTTCACGGAAGTAGGTCATCCGCTGTGTTTGGATTTTGTACTATTCTCTGGTGAATTTGTGGAAAATATCAAACTTGAAAAAACGAGGGTTACAAGTTTTGAATTTTGAATTTATGATGAAAAGAAAACATTTTACTGAAAGCATTAATAGTTACTCTATTATTTATTGGATTTTCTTAGAAATCCTTTCCTAATTATATTAACAACAACTGAAGGAGGCTGCAAGAAGTATTCGGAATATCGACAGTTTTATAACTTAGCATTGTAAACGCAATTATTAATTTCTTAATTTTATTCATATATCTGAATTTATCTGTACAAAATGCTAAAACATACACAACAATTTAGGCTGAATTGAAACAACCATGAAGTGATAACATTAATCACTAAGCAGAAGCGGAATCAGTGTTCAGGATGACTCTATTGAAACGGGAATAAGGGAGAATTTCTTAAAGTAAATCTATCTATTTCATTCATATTTTCTGATATTTTCAAAAATTTGAAGGCATTTTTTTATATCAGAAAATCATATTCTAATATAATTTTATATCAAGAATTCAATTTTCTGACATCAGGAAATCTATGTTAATTTCTGGTATCAAAGAATAGATTCCTGATATCAAAAAATCATTTATTCTCTTTCATATCAAAAATTGATTTTTTGATCTCAGAAAATGATTTTCTGATATCAAAAATTCAATTTTTTGAAATCAAGAATTTTTTTTTATATCAAGAACTATTTTTTGATATCAAGAATTCGAATTATTGATGTCAATAATTCTCATTAATTGACAAAGAAATTAATAAAAAATCATATTCTTCGAAAAAAATCCTTCGGACGTATGCTAATATGCAAATTAATAACTAGTAAGATTTCTGATATGAGTTTGATAATTTGCGGAAATGAACTTTGCTTCCGGTGTGTTTGTGTATGATATGGCGTGTGTCAGGGTGAGGTTGTATAAAATTTATATCAACTTCCTTTCGGAGTCATTGATAATGATAAGTGACTTTTTATCAGTTATTGCAATTCGAGTTTGACATTTGTGGTCATGATTGTACTTGCATTGCACGCAAACATATATCAGGGACTTATCCTACTCCCCTCCTTATATTACACACAAGAATTAAGGCATGCTTATTAATAAAAATTCTAATGTTTTCACGAATCTGGTAAATATGGGGGCATATTTCTCCACGGAAGCTTACCCCTGCGAAATGATCAAGAATAATTCTTGAACTTTAAAGAAAAGTTCATGAATTATATTCTTGAATCAGCTCATGAATTGTTCATGAAGATCCCATGAAGTTAAAATTGGACACTCATGATTTCATGGATTTTATTCATGAAAACCCAGTTCAAGAATATTCAACAACTATTTGTTGTTCATGAACAAACTTGGATTTTTTAAATGCCTGCAAAATGATCAAGAATAATTCTTGAACTTTCAAGAAAAGTTCATGAATGATATTAATAGGTTCAATGCATTTTCATGAACTATTCATGAATAATTTGTAAAAGTTATTTAGGAATGTTCATGAACTATTCATGAATGTTCTTGCTTTTTGTAAACAAAAATGTAATAAGTTATGCAAAATGAAAAACTGTAAAAGAAAATATTTTAATAGCATCTTGAAAGATTTCACAGAATTTTTGTTTTCCAATCATGGTAACGAAATCTTTGTTCACGTAAACAACTCTGAAAAGTGATAACGATAATAAATAAATTATGTAGTTCATTCGTAGTAAAATTATGAAAAATTTCAATTCAAACTTGACTCTTTGCAGAATCCTTAACCTTAGTGGCTTACTTGGTCAAGAGGAAAGTGGCTTCCTTATTCAGTGTATTTCAAAGTGTATGCCTAAAATGGAATGATTTTTAATCCAAGTCTCACTGTCTGGCAGAAAAGTGTGTTCAGCAATTAGGGCATCAGCTAAAAGGGCTTTCAAGGATTTTGAGCAGAGGTGGTCAAATAAAAAAAATCTTATTGGCTTTCCCAGGAGTGTGGAATTTTCAAAATTTCATCACTTGGATCCTTTGATCGATTACGATTCATATTTTCATTCCTTTCTTTTGTTTTTCTTCAAGAGCCTGGATTTTTTATATTCTTTTTTTGGAAGCCAGAGTTTTTTAATCTTCTGATCTCAACTCATCAACATTATCTGTGAACTGCTTCTCTTTTCCCTACAAGAATAAAGATTTTCTGAAAATGCTCATAAATGTGAAATCTTCATACTTAATTGTTTTTTTTGTTTTTTTTTTTTTTGCATATTTGTTTCATTTAATTTTACATCATAGGCACTGCCATATTTTAAAGCATTCCGAGCGGGAGTTTAGCCTGTTTCCTTTGCCCGCCATGTTCAAGATGTTATAGGTGAACAGGATGAATGTTTCAATCTTTAATAATTAAATGTAACGTAATTTGGTTGGATCCTTACTCATAACAAAGTTTGACAAAATTTTCATTAAAAAGGACATAAGTGAACTCTTACAGATAGACAGTAACATCTTGACAAATATCTCACAGATTCAGCGATTGCCTTTATTTTTTTGTAACTCACCACTAATATCTGCAGTTATGAAGTAAACTGATCCTCTGGATATTCCTTCTTCGTATTCTGTTATTTTCTTCAAAGGTTGACAAAGAATGACTAGATCTACGCTAATAATCCTCCAACTCTACCGATTTACTTTCCAACGTCTCGCGCGTTTCAAAGTTTGCGCCTTTTAAAAAGTGTCATGCAGAGCTAATTAAGAAATAGTTTCGAATTGCCAAGATTTTTGTTAAACAAAAAATAACAAACACTATCTGAATGATTGTTCACTGAAATTAATTTTTTTAAATTAATATAAGTTATATCATTATTGAACTGGATTTTTTTTTACATTATACCTGTAGAGCCATAGTTTCGTATTCAAGTATGGCCGCCTCCATATCACACCCATTCTCAATATAAGGGCACAAATGCCTCTCTGATTTTTTAAAAAATGAAGTTCAAGATAACAATTTTTCTATCAATTACCTTTGATAGAAAGTATCTGAAGATTTTGTTTCCAGATTTTTTTCATCAAATTATAATACATGAAATAATGACAAGACGATAAAGTAGAGGGTAATTTTATTCAAAAATGTAGCTTGAAATGTACGTTACTCTTTCTTCAATGTCCAAAAAAATATGTCAAAAAAAATGTAGTCATTAAAATCACAATTGGAATATCTCATCTTAACACCAGCACATCCTACCAACTCTGTCAGCAACATATTTTCTCGGCATACGAACGTGCGTTTGATTTTTCCTTTCAAAAAACAAAGGTTACTTTTTGATCCAGATGTGTAAAAACATTTTTTAAATATATGCTTTAAATTCTTCTCTCTGTTTTGTTAAGAGCGATCAGTTTGGAATCTTGTCATTTTTAATAGATACTGGAACCTAACATGTACATGTAGTAAAATTCTATTTTGTAGTTACTGTCTTTTTTAACATATATCCATGCCGATTTAGAAAACTATGTAAATGTAACGTACATTTCAAGATATATTTCTGTTTAATAAAAAGCTTAAAATTCATCTAAAATTCATCTAATAATTCATCGTTTTGTTTCAGTTTATTCCAAAAAAGATTCTCTATGTAATCACGTTGTGTTATATGTCACAATCACCACTATAAAGACACGATTGCCTCAGAATATGAGTAGGTAACGTACATTTCAAGCTTGTAATAATATGAAAATTAGTAATAAGAAAATATTGAAAAAAAAGCAATTATTGACATAAAAATCATATCAATGAAGCGTTTTAACGCAGTAATATAAGAAATCATAATGTAACAAACGAGGTTATCGTCATCAACTACATGAATGTCACGTCACTTCGGTAACGTTCATTTCACATATTATTGGGGAGTCCCCTCCACCTCATTTCATAACCATTCTTTTGTGCTGTTTCGCTGAAATTGACACCGGTCGTAGCCTAGTTACTTCTAACTGTGTGCAAGGTTACAGACAAAAAATATAAGAGTCAGATGTATTTTGCTATGATCTAACAAATGTTCGTGTTTGGCCATTGAAACTTAACATAAATCTATTCCGAATATATCCATTGACAGTCTTGTTAACAATTTCATTTAGTATGTTGCAACATCGTTTTTCAAAACACAAACATACGTGCTTTTCAGCAGATCTGGAAAAATATAACCCAAAATGCAATGATTCAAACAAAACTGAATATTCAGTATTTGAAATGTACGTGACCGTCTTGTGTTCCGGGTTTATTTGTTTTTTTTTTGTTTTTTTTTTTGTTTTTTTGTTTTTTTTTAACCAATTATAAGCCTATGCATACCTTGTTTTAAATTATCAACAACAATTCAATTAATATTGACGAAAGGTCGCACATGAAAAGTAAACAAACTGCAAAAAGGTTGCCAAAGATGAATTTAAGACACTTAGAAATAAATTTTCTAGCATGTGGTAACAGTTTAAAACATTTACGAGGATTGGGGTGCATTTAGATGTGGCCAGTTGTCAAATGGATTGTAACGATAATTTTGTTTCGCTCGTGTAAACGCAATTCATTGACTAAATTTAAAAAAAAAATGTCAGTTAGAAATACATAAAATGTACGTTACCATACGTAACGTACATTTCAAATATAAAAATCAATTCTCTTCCACAAGCATACGTTAGACGCGCAATATATTGATACTATTTGAACCTGTATATCATAAGAAATGCATCATACAGGTTTCGTATTCAGAAATATATACCAGGTATCAGAATTATATAACATAATAATTGACCTTAATATATTTTTTTCCCCAGCAGAGACGTTTCTTTTCATTAATTTTGGGATCTAGCCGACCTCCAACCTTTGAAACTTGCCTTTGTGTACACATTCGAGTGTGTGAAAGTATTAGAATACATGAAAATTCGTGCGAGATTCACTTAATTCGAATTTCATGGTAACGTACATTTCAGTCACGTACATTTCAAATGATCGCTTTTCATGTAAAAAATAATTTTTAATTGTGTTAAGCAAAACGTCTTTGGCAGTTTACAGGATACAAGGGGTTGCTTATTCAGAGTCGTCTCATATTTTCTACTTAATATGTATTCTTAATGGAAGAATATAGGTAACGTACATTTCTTTCTTATCTCTACGATTGAAAATGTCTTTCATTCCGTAAACATATTTATAAAAGTTGCTCAAGTTGTTCAATTTCATGTTACATTATCTAAGTAGGAGTAATTAATCCTTTAAAATTTAAAATTTAGCCAATCAATAAATAAAGGAGAACAAAACTATCAGGTGTATAATCTTTGTGTTTGCTTGTAATGTGGTTGAAATAGAATTAAGCGACAGGGACATTGCACAATAAAAATTATTTATTATCACAAAGAAAATGTATTTATTGTTATGAAAAGAAATATATATGATACAAGGTTTAACTTATCAGAAATTTTTTACTTGAGAATCAAAACTATATATTACACAGAGGGGATTCAGAATAATATTTGCCTCGGCGACAGTAACGTACAGTACAGTCAACGCGGTTTAGGCATTTACCGCGCACCCCCGCGGTGTGAATCTCATCGCGGTTAGTACTGGTGTCTCCGGTAAAAACCGCGTGCCCCCGCGGTTCAGTAATCCAGGTAAATCACGCCGTCGCGGTGCATCTTAGCGATTACAGGTGGGAAACAGTCTTGGTCTAAAACTCGAGTTACCTCCCTTTGAAAATATCAACCATTTAACAAAATAAAACGAAATTAATGACATTTTAAAATTTATAGAAGCTGAAATATTTGAAGTACAAAATAAAAATTAATTTTTCAAAGAAATACACCCTCATTTATCTAAATAATTATAAAAATCATCAAAGCAATTTTCAAACAGCGTTTACTAATTCTTGAATCACTTTTTTAATATGTGTTCATTCTATTTAGATCCACAACTTTCGATATAAATTACTGTATGTGATATATTTATACGACAATGCAAGATAAAACACCCCGTGTGTTATTCATGATATTCAATATTAATTTTTATTTTTCATAGCGTTTTTTTTAAATAGTAGATTGATTAAAGAAACGCGCGCGATTCATCGCAGTGTCACTTTCATTGGGGCTATAAATGATGAAAGTGTTTTAAAATTATTAATCTTCAAATATAGGAGTATAATACGCAGAAGATTTTTATGTAATCAGCATTCTCCGAGTCGTCTGTTAAGTGTCATTCCTTTATTCTGGGGCAATGTTCTTGAAATCAGTAGGGTGTGTATGCGTGTGTAATTTGATGGCCTACCAATCCGTAGAAGATAAAGTAAAATTACATACTGTCTAGAGTTAGACCTGGTACGCATACTTGGTCCTCACAGCTGTACACTGGACAAGGTGCGATCCCCTGCACCAGCCCTACCCCTGGTGTACACGTGCGTGCCCGAAAACGGGTCAGTAAAATTCATCTGTCATACATGTTTAACATACTTCACAATGACATTTACATTGATCATATAATTTAAAACATATTTGAATTAATTATTTAAATTTAAGATATGCAGATTACCATGATTACTTTCGTGTAAAAAGTTAATTTTGATATAACAATCACCCCCCTTCTCCCTTTATTTACTGGGACACTTAATGTGTCTTACACAAAACTCAGCACAATCACAACTTTGGATGGGGGGTTATTTTCCCAATATCAGTAGATGAATTGATTTAGAAAATAGCTAAGGCCTAAGTTGATTTTGAAAATAATGTATTCATGTATGAAAATTCAACGAAAACAGTGCAAAAAAAACTACCAAGCTTATTCCTGCAAAATTCTATCAAGGACTATTTACCATTGTTTACATCGCGTAAATAAAAAATTACTGAAAAAGAAATTCATTAACACCACAAACAATATCGGAACAACATTTTTTGCGCATTTTGCATTGGTAAGTAATTTTTTGTCCTCGATCAATCTAGTACATGTATACACAGTGTACATGTAGCTGCACGGACTAATCGTGGTCTCCTTAGTAACTGGTGGACTCCTGTGTATTGTGCGCGGTCAAGCGGAGAGGGATTTCCTGTCTCACAGTGACACTGTACTGGGTATAATTTCACACCTTTGTGAAAGACAAAGGATTTGGATTTTCGCAACATTTTCACAGTTTTAAAATATAAACTCATAAACCGGGTGGATTATCATGATTATAACCCCCCCCCCCCCCCCCCCCATTCCCTAGTGCCGTCTGCATGAACTTCATATTTTTTTTAAACATAAGGTTGTATGTTTCAATAACAATTACATTTGGATTCACAAAAAAAAAGACTGATCTTAATGACTTTCCCTGTATATGTCGGTCTTCTACAAATACAAAAAATAGGAATGTTAACGCTGTCCTATATGTACTGTGTACATGTCTCTCAAAAATTACGACGAGCTACATGTACATGTATTTCAATGCGTAGTTAATCCCATACGTTGACAGGGGTGGCTATAGAGGTAAAATGGTAGAAATAATATTAATTCTTTTACATATGTATGCATGTATAGCAAAAGGACGATATATCAATTTATTATGCACAACGGTATGCACAACAAAACACCCCGTTTCATCTGTATACTATTATTATGCGGATTTTTTTTTTTTAATTTTTCTCTTATTTTATTTGCACATTAAGAGTTCTTTAAGTAACACTTTAAACTGCATACAAATATTTCTACTACTCAGTGTTTTCATTTAACACGCTTTTCTCATGAACATTGTTCGTACTTACAAGTATGCTTTCAAGCGGAAATGCGCTGCAGTTTAAAGTGAATTTTGCCGATTTAAAAAAACACAAATAATAATACGAGAGAGAGAGAGAGATTTACTGCACATTGCCTATAAACATGTTTCAGAATATCTAGATCTTCCATTTATCGAATATTTATCGAAACTTATACTATGCGTTTCATTGTAAAAGTGATATACGGTATATAGTCATTGATTTAGAGAAATAAAGTTTATGCTTATGCTGAGGATATAATTTATTTTTTTTTTAAACCTGTTTTAAAAACTTACATTTATCAAACATCAGAATAACTTGGGAAAACAATCATGCGCTATTTTTTTTTTTTTTTTTTTTTTAATTCTTCGGGTACATGTAGTACGTTTATGTATCACTGTATGATATTTTTAATAGCACCATTTTTTTTTTTTACTCAAAACCTGCAATTTTATAGACCGAACAATATGCAGTTATAGATATCATACGGCCGTACAGGTAAGATCAATCCGATAAGCCAGTCAACGGTAAGTCACACCGCCGCGGTCTATACCTGGCTACAGGTAGGACCGCGATGAAATAACCGCGGGGGTGTATCGCGGAAAGGATCAAAACACCGCGGGGGGAGCGCGGTTTAATGCCTAATCCGCGTTGACCGTACTGTACATTTCAAATAGGCTACTATATTTGAATTTGGAACTCCTTAAGTACCCTTTCAGATCGATAATTATATGAATTCTTATTCATTGTTATATGACTATTTATAATGTTGATTTAAAAATTACATCAGTGGTATTTCTTTTAAATGAAAATGAGGCGACATCATTTGAGCCCTTATATTGAGAATGGGTGATCAGAGGACAACAAATATCTCTTGGAACCACTCGCCCTCAAACTGAGTACCCTGAGCTATGAAAGTGTATAGGAGAATAGACTACAAAATACGAATGTGGTTCATGTCATAGCTTCTTCACAACCATGCAGCCTGTGCTGTATCATTTACACACGATGGACAGAAAAATGTGACTTTATAACTGCATCAAAATATAAAGCTTTTCGACCCAAGAATGGTACGGTACAGTACGGACAAGAGATATAATTTTTTAGTTGTCAATAAATTTATGATACATTTTTACGAAGATTATGAAATTTTTCCTAGACTGTAAGTCTGTTTCATTTTCTTACAACTTGTTAAAAGTTTGACAAATAGAGAAAATTCGGTCGAACAAAGTTGTGTCGTGAAAAATGAGATAATTTAAAGCACAATATTAATATAGCTGGCCTGTGAATTTAAATGATGAAGAAACATTAGTAATTCAATATGAGAAAAAAATGTTGTCAATATTGAATTACTAATGTTTTATAAATTAATCATAATTTAATTACATTCTCCCTTCTAGACAGTTCATAACAGAGTGTATTATCCTGAAGAATCTAAGTTATCAATTACATAGAGTAGAAAATAGTGATTTTAACCTCTTATGATCCCATACTTTCAAAATCAAAACAAAAGCATGTTATTAATTAAATCAGGGGCTTGTTCAACAATTGCATATGCATACAAAAGTTGTATTATGGGAGTAATAAGTGTTTTCTGGCGATCGTTTGTGACAATAATTTTTACATTTTTAGTCTTCATGAAAATTCATGAACATTCATTACCTTGAACTATTAAGTTTTTTCTTTAAACTGAAAATTACCAATATTCCTATTTGTTCATCATTTGTTCATGAACTATGAATTATGAATGTTTTCATGAATTTTATTCATGAACTACTTTTATGAACCTGTTAAGAATCCTTTAAGAACCATTCATGAACAATTATGAACAACTCATAAAGGTTCTTAAAATCATGAATATCATTTCGCAGGGGCAAAAGTCTCTACACTTGTTGTGTTATAACTTTGTAACTATATGGTCCTATATTTTATCGTCTTATCAAGACACAGCATGAAATAATTCCTTATTTATACACATATTTTGGATTTCTATTTGAATTGTAGATGTTTTTACATTATATATATATATATATATATATATATATATAGAAAGCACAAAGAAATTCACTTTTACATGGATACCCACTTCCGCCCCAGCCCGGGATTGAACTCTCGACCTTCGGAATCTGTCTCCTAGCAGTGCAGGAACAGCGCGCTAGACCGCTCGGCTATCTAGGCAAGTCAAAAAACTTGCTTTCGATGCCGATGGAATTCTCGCGGCGCTGCCCTAAACTACACGGTCATTGAGAATAAAAGTGAGATACAGTTATTTGGACATTAGTTTTTAACAGAGGATTGTTACCAATACATGTATCTCACTGTATCTCACTTCTGTTCTCAATGACCGTGTAGTTTAGGGCAGCGCCGCGAGAATTCCATCGACATCGAAAGCAAGGTTTTTGACTTGCCTAGATAGCCGAGGGGTCTAGCGCGCTGTTCCTGCACTGCTAGGAGACAGATTCCGAAGGTCGGGAGTTCAACCCCGGGCTGGGGCGGAAGTGGGTATCCATGTAATTTAAGTGAATTTCTTTGTGCTTTCTATATTTATATTTCTTCACTAAGGGCAGTTATGTTAGTTTACGAGTTGTTGTAAAATGTGCTTTATAAATAATAATTAATTTCATTACAACATGTATTGGTAACAATCCTCTGTTAAAAACTAATGTCCAAATAACTGTATCTCACTTCTATCCTCAATGACTGTGTAGTTTAGGGCAGCGCCGCGAGAATTCCATCGGCATCGAAAGCAAGTTTTTTGACTTGCATAGTCGAGCGGTCTAGCGCGCTGTTCCTGCACTGCTAGGAGACAGATTCCGAAGGTCGAGAGTTCAACCCCGGGCTGAGTCGGAAGTGGGTATCCATGTAAAAGTGAATTTCTTTGTGCTTTCTATATTAATATTTCTTCACTAAGGGCAGTTATGTTAGTTTAAGAGTTGTTGTAAAATGTGCTTTATATATATATATATATATATATATATATATATATATATATATATAAACTTCTTTTTTTTTAATTGATTCTATTGCTTTATATATATGAATATTTCCGAGAAAGAAGTCAGAAACTAGTGCAATTAAATTTACTTCGCGGGGCGGGAATTCTTATGAATTTTCACTTCCCTCAGAATTCAGTAAAGCAGATTGGTGACACATCAACAGTTAGATTAGCATTGTCATTTGGGGATATTGTACTCATCGATATCACCATAATCGTTATGCCCCTCATCGAGCTTTTAAAAAAAGCGTAAGTATCCTCAGATGTATCCAAAAATAAAGATGAATATTCACAGTTGGATAATTTCATTTTTTTGTGTCTTATATATTTAATTTGGCTGATCTTACACTTTCACCTTTATGATTTGCGACCAAGCAAATACAGACTGGCTTAAATACACGTAACATATTATTATATACAATTTTGGGTAATTAGAAACATGCTCGATCTAATGTGCTGATTGTTATTTTTATTTGGTATATATACTTTGTATTCTATCATGATTCACTGCCTATATTTTCTTTAGTTCGATTGCGGGGGGGGGGGGGCAAGACTGTGGAGGCTTTATTTCATTGACTTTAATTTTATTCATTAATAAGAAAAAATATCTTTTTTATTTGTGCATTGATATTCACTAGTACTTTTGCTTAATGCAACATACTGACCTCGATGTCAAAGATTTTGCTTACTAGTATGAAATGTACTACCAGTATGTATCAAGATTAAATATCAAATCACCTTTTCTTGTATATCATTTAATTCATTTGAAATCAGTTCAATTTAACATTTTATATTTATTATCGAATGACATATTCGTGTTCATTGATCGACCCTGACAGCGTTGAAAGATTTTATCCTCCACAGGCCATCCAACTGATTCTAGCTCCATATAACTTTGTGTCTGCCCAAAAGTATATACTTAACTGAACAGGCACGTAGCATCGATTTTGAAAGTGGGGAGGGGGGGGGCAACCACTGATTTTTTTTTTAACTTACCTGAAAAAGTTGACAAGCAACAAAAAAAAAAAAAACGAAAATATAAATTTACCAAAAACGTAAATCCTATTTCCTGGGGGAGGGGGGGGGGGGGGGGGGGGGTAGAGGCAAACTTTTTTCACTACCAATTCCTTTCAATATCCATTTTTAAAGCTTAAAATTCTACATTTCCTTTATCTTCCTTTACTTTAGTATAAAGTGGGGGGGGGGAAACAGCCTTTCAATGAACATTTACAATAGTAAAAGTATTGTTGGCAAAAAAAGTGGGGGGCCAGGTCCCCCCGCCCCCCCCCCCCCCCGTTGCTACGTCCCTGCTGAAAGCCTACCTTAGTATTTTTTTGTGTAACAGTATTCACACGCAAATTATTACTGGTACTGGAATCTAGTAAAGTCCATACGTCAAGGTTGGTGTTTCTTGAAATGCTGTCTTTAACACTATGTTTTTTTTCATGTAGCCAGATAACGGGAGGCGGGTAAACGTGTTATCCAAAAACACCAGATTCACCTGTAAGAAATTTAAAAAAAATCACTAAATGGTGACAATTATGTTTTAGCTATAGTTATCTGATTTCATCTATTGTCGTCCTTATTTTAAAATTTTGAAAATTTTCAGATTCTTCTCATTCAACCAATTTCAACCAGTTTTGGTATAGAGCATCCATAGGTAAGACAAACAAAAATGTTAATTTCATTGCCCCTACCTTCTTCGAGACTGAAGGATGAGTGAGTCAAAAACCAGGAAAGTCAATGCACATTCGAAAACTTCAAGGAACTATTGGCATTATTCTAATGTGATATATGGCGTATTTTTGATAAGTTCAGACTAACTAAAACTAAAAAGAGCTTTCTATTTTTTTTGTTACTTTATATAAAGATAGGACTTTCCTGTAAATTACACAATTTAAATCAATCGTGTTTCATAGATATCACAGATTTAAAACAATAACCGATTTATTTCCGACTCGGATTTAAATATCAGACATGTACAGTTTAAAGTCAATTTAACTAAACAAACATGGGGAAATCTAAGTTCAAAATTGGTGAAAATTTGAATGTAAAAAAACAAATATAAATAATGTAAATCTACACTTAATCTCGTATTTTTATTTTTTAGCTCGGATACGCCATATATAGCTTTAACAAGCAGTGAGTCTTTTGCCAAAATTATTTTATTAGCTCACTTGAGCTGAAAGCTCAAGTGAACTTTTCTGAACTTATTTTACTTCAAGGAACTATTGGCATTATTTTAACAAGCAGTGAGTCTTTTGCCAAAATTATTAGCTCACTTGAGCTGAAAGCTCAAGTGAGCTTTTCTGAACAAATTTTTCTATAGTCCGTCTGTCTGTCTGTCTGCCCGTCCGTCTATCTGTAAACCTTTCCCATTTTCGACTTCTTCTCAAAAACCACTGGGTTAATTTTAAGCAAACTTGATACAAAGCATCCTTGTATGAAGAGGGATTTGAGTTGTTAAAATGAAAGGCCAATTAAAGTCTCCATCAAAGGGGAGATAGTCAAGAAAATAGAAAACAAGAAATCTGTGAGCCAATGCTCACTTGTAATACCCCCGCTCTGATATGACTAACACTATCATGTTAATATACACAGGTTAAATTACAGGCAAATGCACAGAAAAATAGGATGTTGACATCAGATTCATATCAAAATTAATCCCACAATATGGCATGCCTCAACAAACAGTGTGCTAAATTTCAAGCATCTGATATGAGTAATTAATGAGAAAACTGCGACCAAAACTTGTAAACGGACAGAGACAGACAAAATATGTATTCCACCATATGGCATGCCTCAGGGAAGGTTGTGTTAAGATTTCAAGCGTCTGCAATGAGTAGTTGCTGAGAAAAGCTGAAAATTATGTGGAAGCATCCGGAGGTAGTGTAGATTCTAAATTGTTCAAATCATGACCCCCGGGGATATGGCGGGGCCAGAATAGGGAATCTAATTTTTACAAAGAAATATATATAGCTGTAGGGAAAAATCTTTTTAAAATCTTCTTCTCAAGAACCACTGGACCAGAAAAGCTGAAACTTATGTTGAAGCATTCTGATGTAGTGTGGATTCTAATTTGTTCGAATCGCTTTAGGATTGTCAAGATACGCATTACATAGAGGGAATTGTGTTAAATGACAGAATGGCCAAAGTTACTTAGGTGAGCGATGTGACCCACGGGCCTTTTGTTATATAAACGGTCAAAAGGTATAAGAAGTTCTTCGGTTAAAGTTATTAGTCATAGAGTAAAAATGCTAAAAAAATGAAAAGTATTTTCCATATATATGTTTCCGTAAACATTTCCATCAACGTTTATTGTCCCAAACTCTAATCTGAACAAAATTAAGAGGATTTACCAAAGATATTTATCTGATATATTACTTCTTTTGTTGGATAAAAAAAAATGTTGATCAGCCTTAATTAAACTAGATATACTTTTTAAACCCCAATATTCTTTAATCATTATATTTATGATTTTTCTAATGAAAAATTTCATGATCAAATTTTTAAAAATACAAAGAATAAAAATCAATACTTACATCTAAATCTTTTGCCTAAAAAATTGAAATACTAGTAAATTGAAAACATGTTATAGACTGAAGTTCAGTAATTTGAAACTACTAGTAATGATAAGGATAAAAATTTGTTTAAACAAATTCCATACGTGTTTCCATTTCTGTTTTAAGAGAGACAATTGTGGACTTCATATCGCCAATAGTAGAACTCATTTTAATCATCATTTTCTCCAGCTCTATTCCTTTGATTTCTCCATAAAAAGCTGCTCCAAAACATTCCGAATTCAATTGTCTCCATTTGTTGCTCTAACCAACTTTCAGACGCCAGGTGTATAAAGAATAAGTAACATATTATTTTAAAGGAAATTGCAGTGGTATACGTCTTTATGTTTAGTAAGACTTAAAATTCATGCATAATAATTTTCCAAAAATGTATACCTCATTTTTCCAAGAATTATCAGACAGACTGTTCTGCTTTAAAGCACATGTATATGATGTAAACATCTGTAAACATGTCTAACCATCTTTCAGATGCCAGGTGTATAACGAATAAGTAACATATTATATTTAAAGAAATTGCAGTGGTATAAGTCTTTGTGTTTGATAAGAGTTTAAAGCCATGCATAATATTTTGCAAAAATGTATAGTTACCTCATTTTTCCAAAAATTATCAAACATACTGTTCACAGACACTATCATAAAGCATATGTATAATATGATGTATACATCTGAAAACATGTTTGTACATTAAATGCTATTCAAAGAGAAAATGAAAGTCCAGTGGCATAGGGATCGTGCAAGGTATGCAATAATGTGTCTGGTTTAAAATTACTGATGTGTTTCTTAAACTTTGGAAATGTAGAGTGTAATTAGCAAAGATCTAGATCTTTTTTTTACATGAAGGTTGCAGCTGTGATTATTTTGCTATTTTGAAGCTACATTTCTATTTGTTTTGTTATTTATTTAGTAAGGATACATTACGTGGTTGAATCATAATAAGGTACTCCTGGGGATCATGATCCGTGTGATTAAAGCCCGTGTTCTCTTGTTAACTGTTCCTCATCCATATCTTGTTTTTTTCGTTTCGCCAGTACGATAATTGACAATACAAGTTTTTCTTTTGAACAACTACAGAGTTGTTTTTTTTTTTACATACACTGAGTATGAAGTCTCGAACTTTGTCAGTTTGTGAACGAAAAAAAGAAAAATACTAAGTCATGGGTATACCCTTGAAAATTTTCTAGAATACAAAAAAATCATCATTTAATTATTTATTCCGAACAAAAACATTGTACTTGTAAATAAAACAAATGAAATTATCAAATATTTCTTGCACTTTTCCTGCACTCCGGATTCTCTCTTATCCGGCCAATTTTTATGGATTCAGTGGTATCCAGTGGGCAAATTATGCTGTAAAACATTAACATGTTATGTTAATTTTTACAACTACACTGTACGAGGGTTGTTAGAAAAGTTCGTGGACACATTGAATTACGGAAAATCTATTGTGTACTGTGAAGTATGGCCTATGTCTGAATAAATTCCTACATTTTGTTTATTGGTATGTAAAAAATAAAGTCCAAATAATGAAATCTTGAAAATCTACAACGATTTTTATTATGAGGTCATGGGATTCACGGAGCAATCACTTGACGTAAGGCGACGTAACAACCAGATTTCAACCCGTTAAGCTTTGTCGCAGTTCAAAAAATCTTTCATTTCTTCAGATTTTTCTTATCTTTTTTCTACTTTAAAATTGAATATCTAGATCAACATGTTACTTTTCTACTATAATGTCTTTTGTATTGATTTGGATATTATTGAGATCTTTAAAAAAGTCTATGCAGTTAATCGATCAGGTATTGAAACTATGCAAAACCATATAGGCGCAGAGCAACGTCCATGCAAAAAGGGGGTATTGAAGTGTCACCGCAGTTAATCATTCAAAATGTTAATCCTTCCATTCTTATGAAGCTACAACCATTTGAAAACTTGTCCTTTGTATGTGTAGGAAATTCCCGGCGGAATCGTGAACATTTTAATCTCTTTTTAGACATTTCCCTGTCCGCACACATAATTTTTACGTACTGCAGTGCTTCATGACGCTCAATGACGTTCCGATTTTTGGCTTTGTTTTTACGCGTCGATCAATCTTAAACGGCTATAAAACAGTCATATACCGTCCAATTTAGTTCAAAACTTCTCCCAGTGACGTTTCATGTATACTTTAGCGGCAGGTAAAATATCATAAATCTCTTTGCGCTACAATTGTGCAATTTTTGATTTTAAGAAAGAGTCTTTATAATGTAAACGTGCCAAAATGTAGCATGCTCCGTGAAGCAAGTTTTTTCAAAATAAAAAAGCTGTATATATTTCAATAATCACCGGAGAGCACCCAATTCTTGTATATTTATTGAAAAAGAGCTTAAGATTTTATCTGAAAAGTTTGACCAGTTTCGTGGAAATAGCGCGCTCACAATAGAACTTGTCCTCGAACTTTTCTAACGCCCCTCGTATGTCCGACCTAATTTCCTTATATGGAAGCTCATTATAATCTTAAACTGATTATCTTTCGTTTTTAGAAATTTACTGGACCAAATATACTGTAAGAGAACCTCGCTATAGCCCTCTAATGGAAATTGGTAACATTTCAAAATGAGGGGGAAATTCTTAATGGGACATTAAGCAAAAGAAAGAAACATCTGATGATAAGTTAATTTCTTTATATATATTTCTTTATTGAACATTTTTTTTTTCAGAATGACATATGCTGTACATGTTCATTGATCGACCATGATAGCGTTACAAGATTTTATCGTCCACAGGCCATCCAACTGATTTTAGCTCCATACAATATGGTATTGCCCCAAGGTTTTAGACTTAACTGAAATCCTACCCGGGTAACTTTTCGTGTATCAGTGCGCACACGCAAATTAGTACTCATACTGGAATCTAGTAAATAAAGTCCATATGTCAAGGTTGGGATTTCTTGAAATGCTGTCTTGAACACGATGTTTTTTTCATGTGGCCAGGTAACCTGAGATGGGTAATCGTGTTGTCCAAAAACACCAGATTCACCTGTAGGAATTTTTTTAAAAACAAATATCAGTAAATGATGACAATTATGTTTTAGCTATAGGTAACCTGAGTCACTTAGGTGACCAATAGTTATCTGATTTCATCTGTTGTCGTCCTTATTTTGTAAATTATAAAATTTTTCAGTCTTTTCTCATTCACTTTCAACCAACTTTGGTATAGAGCATCCATAGGCAAGACAAAAAAAATGTGAATTCCATGGCCCCTACCCTCTTCGGGACTGAAGGATAAGTCAAAAACCATGAAAAGCAATGCATTTATAAAAAAAAAATGTTTTTTTTCTTGTAAACATCAAGGAACTACTGGCATTGTTATAACAAGCAGTAAGTATTCTACCAAAATTATGATATGTTAGGTTAAAAGACTAGAGGTTCTGTGTTAAAGTAATTGAACATAAATTGAAAACGCAAAATAAGTATTTTTCAATATACATAATTCCATTTCCAACGACCTTTATACTAGTATTATTGTCCAAAACTCCAATCTGAACAAAAAGTATAGGCTTTTAAAAATATATTTTTATTTTAGAAATTACTTTCTTTTGTTGGATTAAAAAATGCTGATTTGTTATAGTAATACTACATTTAATTTTTCAAACCCCAGCATTCTTTATCATTCTATTTATGATTTTTCTAATCAAAATTCTTATGATCGAATTGAATTTTTATACTTTGAAAAATACAAATAATAAAAATCAATACTTACATCTAAATCTTTTGCCTGAAAAATGGAAATGCTTGTAAATCGAAACATGTTTTAGACTGACGTACAATAACTTGAAATTACAAGTAATAATAATGGGTGAAAATGTGTTTAAACAAATTCCATACGTGTTTCCATTTCTGTTTTAAGCGAGGCAATCGTGGACTTCATTTCGCCGACAATAGAATTCATTTTAGTCATCATTTTCTCCAGTTCTATTCCTTTAGTTTTTTCCATAAAAAGCTTCTCCAAAACATTCCGAATTAAATTGTCTCCATTTGTTGCTCTAACCAACTTTCAGACGCCAGGTATAACGAATAAAAACGTATTACATTAAAAGAAATTGCAGTGGTATACGTCTTTATGTTTGACATGAATTTAAATTCATGCATAATCATGACAATATTTTGCAAAAATGTATACCTCACTTCTCCAAGAATTATCAGACAGACTGTTCACAGACACTGTCATAAAGCATATGTATAATATGATGTATACATCTGAAAACATCTTCTACCTGTATGCCAAAAAATTAATGCAAAGATTAAAAATATACATCTTAAATTAAAAGTATGTAATAAAGACAAAAATATTTCTCTTAACAGTTATCTGTAACTATATATATATATAGAAAAAAAAGTAATAAATAATTCTAATTATCAATAAAACCTAATTTGAAAAACTGATATTGATTTTACATATACACATATCCATGTTATTACGAATGTGTATCAGGCATGAAAAGATCATTCTTTTTCTTCTTTTGACATACTGACTTTGCTTCTGTCGACATACTGACATTGTTTTGCTTCTGTCGACATACTGACTTTGCTTCTGTCGACATACTGACTGACTTTGCTTCTGTCAACATACTGACATTGCTTGTGTCGACATAATGACTTTGCTTCTGTCGACAATCTGACTGACTTCTGTCGACATACTGACATTGCTTGTGTCGACACACTGACTTTGCTTCGGTCGAGATACTGACTTTGCTTCTGTCTACTGACTTGCTTGTGTCGACATACTGACTTTGCTTCTGTAGACAATCTGACTTTGCTTCTGTCGACATACTGACTTGACACACTGACTTTGCTTCTGTCGACATACTGACTTTGCTTCTGTCGACACACTGACGTTGCTTCTGTCGACACACTGACTTTGCTTCTGTCGACATACTGACTTTGCTTACTGTTAAGTACTGCTATCTTAAATGTAACAAATTAAACCAAATAAACAAAGTCCTTTGGAATAATTGAACAGAAAAACATAACATATTGAATCTTTAATGATGTTGAAATGTTCATGTGTGTTAAACGCGTTTCTATCCGTCGGATTTAAACGCATGATGTCAAATTAAATCCTACATGTAAACTCTCTATGAATACTGACAGGCAAGAAACGCAACACCCTACTTTAGGGGGAAATAATTATGTAAAGTAAAAAAAATTGTATCTTAAAATTATGGATATCTTCAATTTGGTAAATATCGGTAATTTAACGGTTGAACGATTTTCATACTATAACAGGAGATCAAGTTTGAGTCTGCTTAACAGAAATCAAAAATTACCTGTTTAACAAAACATTTGGCAATATTATGGAGTTTCAAGGGTTTTAACTGTTCATCATAAGTAATACAGCAATATTTCAAAAAAATAAACTCTCTTTTCGTTTACCGTTACGATGCTAAGGCTTCTTGAAAATTGCTTAAGTAAGCATTTCCATTGCCCCAACTGGAAAATTTCAATGTAAAGGTGATGGAGAGTTGCTGATGCAAAAATTCACTAAATTACGCCTCAGCAGGGTCTTACGTATCATATGCATTACAGACAGTCCTTGTACCGGAAGTCCAAAGGTGGCTACACTGCTCTAAGTTAGAGAAAATTCGACCTAATCATCTGAAAAAGGGCTTTTAAAAATGGCTAATAATTCCTTCGCTCAGATCTCGATATTCATGAACCTATTGTATCGTAGAAATTGAGTCTGCAATTGTTGTTTAGGGCAGTCTTGCACCTTTTACTTGAATGGTTGGGAGGGGTGTTTTAACTGTCATATGTTACTTAGTAAAATAAAAAAGATAAACATTTTTATCAAATCTCTGATGTTCTCAAAAGTGAGTTTAGCCTTACTGTATTCATTTTTGAAAATCATTAGATATAAAAATCAAGCATTTGTTTATTACTGCTTGTTGCGTTTCTTTTGCGTGTCAGTATATATATCAAAACTTTTAAGTTTCCAACACTTCAATGTTACAGTAATCAAAATATCCTTACATATGAAAAAAATTAGGAACATTACCTTTTCGATTAAGACGATCTGTTAATGAGTCCAACATAGATCCCCCTGTTCTTTTATAGATGACCATGATGTTGAATGGATTAAACAACTGTGGTTCTTCATGCGCAGTTTAAACATATCAATCAAATTCAATAAGGAAGTGTTGGGGCTACAAACTTTAATTTATAATTCACTTATGGTACAATTATGGCACATATTGTTTTTGATCAAGTGCATTGTCATTGAAACAGATGCCACTGAGTGTTATATGACTGTATGGTCACTCGCTTGGCTACACATAATTATTTTAATAATTCTCTTAATAAATTGACTCAGACTTCTACAACTGTGTTTTTACTTCATTTTATTATCGGAATTCTTGAGTCTCTAAAATCATACAACTGAAACTTACATGGTCATATATCCGGATTGCTATGCAATGCCATGGCTGGGAATACACCCCACCCCACCCACCCCACCCCCAAATAAACTTTTCAAATTTATAGTAATTATCAATCTAGGTATACACATACAAATACAATCACCATATATATCCATAAATCACAAAGCATAATTTAGAATATTGTAATAGTTACAATGAGATACAGTCACATACACGAAGAGTAAACAAGATCTTGATTATACAAGCTGAATTTAAGGCTATTCAAGGAAAGTGATAACTCAGTCAAAATTAACTGATATGACAACAACTACATGAACATTATACCTCTTCAAGCATTTATTTATGCAAACACTTCTCATGGTGTGAAAACTCATACAACATTCTTGAGCCCAAATGACTAAAGCATACATTTACTAAATATAGATCATTACATCATAAAACAAGTAATACCATGCCATTTCAGTGATAAATCTACAGTAATGTAGACCTCTGCAAAGTGGCCACATGCAAATGTATGCAAAAATACTATTGAAAATTTGTCATGTTAATGACCAAGCTTATAGGATGTTGATCCAAACTGCCCTTTTATTTGATTAATTTACAACAAAATTTCTTTTAAATTTTGAAACGTTACATTTAATAAACCAAAATATACAACATAAACTGGATAACTGTCAGTGTTCAGCTGGGAGATGACGGTGTCCTTAATACGGATACAATTGGAGTCCGGACTGGTTTGGAAATCCTTCCTCCTGTCCTACTGTCGTGGAGGCCTACACACACATACACACAAGGAAAAGGTATACGTCTTGCGCTCAAGACTCTAGATGTGACCGTGTCTGGTACAGGGACATCTACACACAAAGGATGCGGACCTATTAATTACCTATGCACAATATGATGTCAAGGTTTAAACACTGTAAGTTAAAAACTGTGCATACACATGTACATATGGCTTACAAATAGCATAAAGATGCTTTACTACAATATTATACCTTTACTTTACACTTTGCTACAAATATAACAGAACAAAAGACATGCTAAAAGACACGAACGGGACACCGTACAATCATTACTCGAACACTTTTGACTAACTGTACATCCAAATAACGTATTAAGAAATATATAAGATAATGAATCTCAAATAGCAAAACATTTAAGGCTTACTATGTTGAGAAATTCCGAAACTGGTTGTTTTAAGATATTTACAGCATTTATATTTTAATGAACAATAAAAACAAGGCTTACCTCAGAAAAGTGTGACACTACATATTGGCAATAAAAGGTAAACTATGGTGAAGTCTGCCATGACTATTTTATTGCAAAATGTACCAAAATCTAGAGAAGTATAAGAACATCATTCTCTATCAGGACTGCCGTGTCCAACTGCCGAACGGACTCAAACTTACTTTCAAGGTCCAGTGATTTGAGGCTTAAAAAAGGTTAAATATGTACATAGTGAAAAACGGAAGCTCAACAGAGGGAAATAGAATGTTGCCTGCGTGTTCAAATATAGACACTTAACAGAGATGTAGATTTTAATGTGACAATATTTAAAAAAAAATAATAAATGACAATAGGTATCTCCTGTAAAAAAAAATTACAACCAAAAGTTTTAATATCATTATCAAATACTATGTAGATATGAATGTTAATTACCATGTTGATATCAACTGACCAATTTAAGGTGAATTAACATGCCATACATTTCTTTCAAAATTCAGACATTATTACATCCTCACAAAAATATGTAATACAGTTATGTATCTACAACAATTCAAATACATGGAAAAAAACCCAATGATAGTAAAAAAAAAATACATTAACTTTGGGGGAGATTTTTGATTGATTATATATTGTGTTGTAGTGCTTCCCAAGGTAACCACATAGAATTCTAAGCTGGTTCCCCAGAAAAATGCACTAGGAACTCCTTGGAATTACCTGATCCTCTTTGTCCTGGCACTCATTTTACCTTGTAAAGTGCCCCTGTGTCCGACATTGAACTAACTTCAACTGAAAAAGGATCTTGATGGTCAGATTCTCTAGAGCGAAGAGGATTCTTCGAACATGGCGAGGTAGCACTCGTTTAGATAACACTGGTACCTTAGGTTCACATGTCCCTGAACCATTTGCAAGTTTTGTGTTCTTGTCAAGGTTTTCTCCCTGAGAATTCTGTGTCAAAGGGTCATCACCAGGGGTATTTAACATGGGATCCTGGAGGTCTGTTGTTTGGTTGGAATCCTGTTTGGTATGAGTGTCTGTTTGTGTCTGTTTATCAGTACAAGCAGGCGAGACTGTCGTGCGAGTTATAACTGGGCCAAGTAGATAAGGTTGTGGTGATGGTACACGAACATAAGCAATCTTTAATCTGTTCACACGAATGGGTTTACTAAAATAAAAATTTTCTCAGTGTTCTGATCTAAGAGTAATACACGAGAGTCTGAGCATATTTGATGCACTATATGAGGTCCAGAGAACTTGGCTTGAAGATTCTTTGCAGGGCCTACTGCAGGAAAAGACAGGTAAACATAATCACCTTTCATGAGGTGTAAAGGATGAGGGTTTTTATTGGCTCTGGTAACCATAGTATCCTTATTAGCCTTAATGTTGTTTCATACTTCTGTGCGGATTGTATGGAGTTTGTCAAGAAAAGTATCCATGTACTCCTGACATCCTTTCGGTAAAGTATGAAGGTCAGAATTAAGGGTCACTAGTTACAGTGGAAACCTTGGTCTGTATCCGAGCACTATCTCAAATGGGTAATATCCTAAGGTAGAGTTTATGCTCTGATTAATGGAAAACACAGTGGATGAGAGCTTCTTATTCCAGTTTCGTCTCTGTTTGTCCATATATGGAGTAAGTCGTTCTTTTAGTGTTCTGTGCATTCTTTCACATGCACCGAGACAGTGGTGGGCAAAACTACGAGTAAATTGTTGAGATATGTCTAACAACTTGCAAACTTCTGTTGTTATCTGTGCAATAAATTCAGTCCCTTGATCATTAAGTATGGTGTCACATCCACCAAATGTCGTAAAGAGTTGATACACGACAGAAGATAATAGCATCATTAGCAGCTCTGGGTACAGCGAACAAAAATATGTTGAGCATACAAGTAGCAGTAAATATGTATGTATTTCCCTTATATGACACAGGCAATGAACCTTGTAGATCAATTTGCCAAATATCAAATGGTTTAACTGGAGAAGGAAAAGACACTTTATTTGCTTTGGTCTTTGCTTGGGTCATTTTCCAACTCTGCCAAAGATTGCAAGATTTCACAAAATCACTTATGATGGATAACATCCTGGAAAAATAATAATGTTCTTTGATGCGGTCCAGGGTATCATATTAATGCCCCCATGAGCTCCCATAGGTTACTCGTTGTACAACTTTAGACCGCCTCTGGAACGACAAGTTGAAAGTGGTTAAGGCCCTTGCTACGCTTTGCTTTACCTATACGGGAGTGAAATAAAACATCATCAGCCACTAGGTAATCTGGGGCTTCTAAAATAATTTTTCGAGCAACTTCTATGAAAGAGGTAGTTTTTCCTGCTGCAAATAATCTAAAATAAGTCTCAAATCAGGATCTGATTTCTGTAACTTGGCAACGCTGGACAGAGAAAGGTCTGTTTTGGTAAGTGGCTCCAGTGCGCTCTCCTGAACAGGTTTGTCTGGTATTCTGACCGAGGCCTCTTTCTCAACCACGGTATCAGCACTGTATCTGTCAGTCACACCTTCGTCAAGTACAGTATCAGAATTTACAAGGTTCTTGTATCCATGGTTACCATCACTTGTAACATCGTTATTCCTTAATGGTTAATCACTGTGTACAAATCTAACATCACTAGCACTAAGTTTGTGAACATGCAGTAGAAGTGTCAGTAGCACTAAAATTATGTCGACAAATAGATTAAGAATGATTGGCAGTTTTTTGTCATGGCTTTATTGATTAAAAGTCAAATCAATCATCAATACGATCAATAGTAAAATCAATCATCAATACAATCAATAGTCAAATCAATCATCAATATACAATGAATACAATGATGTACACAAGGTATCTCTACAATGATGTACATAAAGTATCAATTCAACGATGTACACAAAGTGTATATTGAATAATTAATACACAATGTGTACAATGATATTCATCGATAAACAATGATATTCCAACAATGATGTACGCAAAGTGTATGTACATGTGTTTACACAATGGGTACAATGATATTCAATAATATGCAATGATATTCAATGATATACAATGATATTCAATGATAAATGAATTGCAATGAGCAGGTAGCAATGTATTACAAAGACAATGGTCTACGTCAACTTTATCAATAGTATATGACATAGAATCAATAGCAATGGCACAATGACGGAAGCTCAATTATTGGCCACTTGCCCTGGAAGTAACAGGATCAGCAGCGAGCTTCTCGCAAAATTGGATTCAGCATTAAAAACAGCCTGTAAGAAGACCATATATCCCTGGCAGTTCAGCGAGAGAGTTTCTCCAAGAAAAGCCATGACGCTAACGGGTTCTTCTTTTGGTAGCCAGGGAACGGATGTTATGGATAAGCTGAGCTTCAATGGATGACGAAAGATGGAAAGGAAGAGCAAATGCACATGCGTAATGGATGTGGCTAAATGAACGAGTGAATTTGAGTGAGAGTTATCTTTCCTTGACTTTTTTATCTGCTATTTGTTGCCATAACGGGACTTAACTCATATTGAGTTAAGTCGATTATCATGAAGCACAGTGTCAATACGATGGTCAGTACAAGTGTCAATTTCACTTGTATTGTCATAAAGCGCAGTCTCAATGTGATGGTCATTCGCGCTTTTGAGGGTGATCAAAATTTCAATTAGCACTATCACCAAGTTTGTTGTCACAGATCAAAGGTGCATAAACCATTTGAGTGTCCATTAGCATCACTAATAACAGTGTCAATATCACTTTTGCTGGTATTGTGAATAACAGTGTCACAATCACATGATCTCATTACATGGTCAACTTTGATTAGTTTTTCAAATGGAGATTTTGGAAATGACTCTCCATGGAAGGATTTCCTTGATGATCAGAAATGTAGAGATTACTTATGTCTATTTGGAAATATGTTTGCACTTGGCTCGTCAGTATCTGCTTCATATCCATTGTCAAGATGAGGTTTTGTGTTCCAGTAGGAGATGATTAAAGTCCTTGTGACCATTGTTAATTATATGCTGAGTCAGGGGTTTCCCACATGGAAAATGAATTTTTTCAATCTCTTCTTTAATGTAGGTAAAAGAAAGATCTTCTTGGTCTGGACTGTCAAAACTGGTGTCACTTATCTGTAAGTGACAATTACAACCTTGTCATCTCCATATAAATAAGTTTCGTTTTTTACGACAAAAGATCCATAGTCAATTATTTAACTGTTTACAATTAAGTTGATACAGGTATTTTTAAGACTTCACGTGCAATTTGAAAGAAGTGTAATCGGGGTGTATTTTGCTAATTATTATATAATTGTGGTATGTAGTTGCAGTGATTTTTTTTTATGTCAAGCGATAAATTATTACATTTATTTTTATACTAGCGTATTAAAAAAGGCGCAAACTTGTAGCACTTGTTTGGTCAAGATAAAAAAAAAGTTAACTGCAATGATCGTTCAGTGTATTTATTAATTCCCTTTTCATTATAGTCTATTTTTTTCAAAATATTTCTGGTTTATGATAAATTTAAGTAATATCTTGAAAATTGATTTGATTTACTTTATTAAGGTTCACAAATCATCTATGAAAATGGTAGTTACTCGAAAGAATTTTCCATACAATGTAAATATTATCACAGTAAACATACATCCTATTATTCTCTTTAGATAAGTGTGGACAGGCTTTCCACTACATCCCACTTCTCTTCACACGCTTTCATGTCTTCCAGAATCAATAAAAGAAGACCTGTGAAGAGAAAAGGATGTAGGCGATGCCTGTCCACTTCTCTAAAGAGAATAAACTTCTATGTGTGCTTTTTGTGTTTGTATGAGTCATGCTTTTTGTTTTGTTGTAAATGTATGTGTAACGCTTCTCAATGTATTGTCATTATGTTCACTTCATACAGCATATATATGGTAAAATTTGAATTAAGCTCACATTCATGTATCATATCTCTAACAAATGAGAATGTGGAGTGAATATTTCATCAGAAAAAAGAAGGAAATGTTAGAATACATGCAAAGTTATATGTGACTACCTTCTGTTGGATTCAAAGATTTAAAGAATCAGAAGAATGTGTATATATTGAAAAAATGTAGATTTTAGAGATAATTCAAAGGGTAACTAGCAGTTTTAAGTTAAGAAAGTTATACTATTTTTTAACAGTAATAATATTGGCGTGCAGCATATTTCTCCTGTTGTTGAAGCTTTTTTCAATATTTTTTGACATTAACGTAAAATATTTACCAAGTAAAGAAACAATAGCAGTTTTATCAAGTGAAATGGCTGTTTTGTCAAGAAATCATGTGAAAGAAGAGCTTTTAAACAGTAAAAATATTTCAATACACAGAGAAGCTATCACGAAAAAGGGGAAACATTTTTATGGTTTACAATTTAATACTGGAAATAAATTTTCATCTGCCGGGATAAGAGAAGTGTCAGATAGCTAGGGAGAAACTTATGTAAATAGCACTAAAGAAATGTTGTGTGATATTTCAGAGAAGGAATGTGATCAAAAAGTATTTTAGAATCTGTATGTTTTACATGTGTCTGATAGAAATTCTTCAGAACAAAAAGTTAATTCTATTTTATCAAGTGAATTTTCTCACGATGTTCATTCTTTTAAATGTTCAGTGCACCCTCTTTTACAATTTTCAGATGTTTGTTTACAAGAGTTTTATAATATTGAAAAAGAATTAAATATTCAGTTTGATGGACAATCAAGTACACCCAAAGATCCTTATGTCATGTTTGTTTTAAGAAGTATATGAAAATTGTTTTTTTTAAAGATGGAGGAGGTGATCCAAATTTTAGTCGTGTATTTTTGAAAAGTCATGGAACAAACTCCCTCGGATGAACGTGAGTGGAAATCGTTTTATTTTGTGTTTTTATATTGCTGCTGGTACATTTTTTATGCATCAATTTCTTTTACAATATCTGTTATCCTCAAGGAATGCAGTTGTTTCATCATTGCAAAGCAAATTATTTTAAACAATTTTAGAGCTCTTGGTTTTATTTGTAAATTTATAACAGAGCCATACTGAAAGAAAATTTAGAATTATGGAGTTTTTACAAATGGACATTTTCGGTTGGGTGAACTTCTACAACTATCAGTGACTATCGATAAAGAAGTGTGGAAACTATGTTGTGCCAAAAAGAAAAACAAACAAATGATATAATATTATTAACCAAAATGATTCAAATTATTTCTGATCCTTGAAAATAATAAAAATAATCTGGCAGTAGGTTATAAAAATCAGCTCGAGCTCCAGTCCCAACTATTTCTAGTGTCATGTTGTAAATTTTGAATTTAACAGATGGCAGTAAATACAAATGCCACCCGGTAAATTCAAAATTTACAACATGACACTAGAGAGAGAAATTTGGAGTATGGATTAACCCAATTCTAACCCAAATAAGAAACGCATTTGATTTTGAAAGCTGGGATAAGCTTGTAAAAAGTAAGCTTTACTCCAACAAATAAAATACTGGAACGCATTCCGCAAAATTTTCGAGATAAAACCAATGTCAGATAAAGGATGCTAGGAATAAATTAACTGAATTTGCCTAGGAAATTCTTGGTTTATAAACCTAAAAGTGTGCAGTAGAGCCCCCCCCTCCTTAAATAATTTTGCACTATATTGTGAACTACAGAAATTTAAGCTAGGTTATATTATAGATGTACATTTGTGCCTCAATAATTAAGTCTGATGTCCTTTTTTAGCTTGCAAAGGAACTTCCACGTAACATCAGGAGGAAGGGGGATGCTCCTCCAACTTTTTCCAAATAGAAATTTTGACTGTTGAAAAGGATTGAACATTCATTTCCACTTGTCCCATCCCCACGTTTAGTCAAATACGGGTAATGTAATTATTGTTTATGAAAAAATAGTAATGAAAAAAATTAGAACCTATTTTACAATTACTTGGTTCTTTTTATTGTTTTTTTTTGGGGGGGGGGGGGTTTAGTTTAATTACAGAAGGCAAGTTTGTATTATATGTACCTCATCATACATGTACATGTTTTTTTTTTTGAAGTAGTTCTTTCAACTCACAATTTCATTGAACGTATTCACTTTCAATTGAAAAAGAATAGTTCAAGAATGAGGACCCCTCTTGAATGTAGAAACTGGCATTTACCAGAAAATAAATGAAGCTTTAGAATATTTTAATGATTGAATTACATGTATAGAAGATGAATATCATATTTTTTGTAAGTGTGCTGTATTTGCATCTCAGGAAAACATTACATCAAACCACATTATTTTAGGTCTCCAACTATAGTCAAACACTCAGCAGCTCATAATATCGGTGTTTCCATTGACCATGAACATATTTATTTTATGATAATTTATCATTAATGACGACAAGAAACAGTAAGACCTGTCCTCTCGGAAGACACCAATGTTTTCCCTGCTTAAGGTAGGATTCTTCTCTGGTTTCTGACTAGATGAAATATTCAAAGTACGTTTACTTATATGTTGTATATATTTAGGTCTAAGAGATTTAAAAAGACCATACTTTTCTCTCCTCATCACAATTGTACAACTTTAAATAGAAATGGTTAACCACCTTTGAAAACTAAGCAGGGACTATATTTTTGGCGGAATGGTGGCGTATGAAAATATCTTCTTTTCTGCTTCTCAGAATTGTTATAGAACAATGAATTTAGTTATAATTTTTACACGATCAAAGATTTGAAGAAATTTTTAAATGTAAGTTTAATTAATAATGAGGGACAAAAGTTCCTAAATATATCAAAAAAATTTGATTTTTCAAACAAACTAGATCTATGTTAGCTTTCATAAGCTTCCAATCTGAGAAGAGATTTGAGCCAAAAATCTGTAAAAAGTATTTTTTTTCCGCTCTTTTAGTAAACGATCAAAACTTTTTGTTTTTGTGTCATTTTGTATCTTTTTATGACAACTTTACTAAATGTGAAAATGAGAAAAATTTAAATATAGGAAGCATACAAAAATTACTAATCTGTCATAAACATTTAAGAGGAGTAGAGAAAATTCGGATTAGCCAATATTCATTTTAGTTAAATTATTGATGTCAATTTGTTAATATCATCTTATAGGCCCTTTGTGGTAGTGTCTTTTTATGCAAAAGAAAAAACATTCAATCTTTTGAAATGCAAGCAGGAATTGCTTGATTGGCCACAGTAATTCTTTATTCTTAATGTCCAGGGAAAAGGTAATCACCTTGACCTGACCTTGCCTCTGATATAAAACGGTCAAATTTAATGTTACTGATACCATCACTTAGTGATATTGTCTTCTTGATTCTGATTGTATAAAATGCACATGTCAGAGCTTTGGTAACGTTATTCATGACATGTTTCAAATGTTAAAAAGCCCTTAGCGATGTTTGAAGACATCCTATTCCATGTATAATCAAAGTACTCAGAAGTACAGAGAGCCGGGCTCATTTACAGAGTAGAATGGATTTCTTACATGAATCACGTTTATATTCTGATGAAAAAATTATTTTAAAACTATCAATATAAATGATAAGACACTGACAGTGAGTTTTCAATCCTAATACCACGGTCCGATTTTGTCAGAATCAGAATTAATCTGGTACCGCAGCTGAATGTAAACAAACAGGCAAGTCTGGTTCCCTCTCCTGCTTTACCTCGTATGTGTAGAGAACTACGGTAACACTGATTATCAAAAATCTTAACGCTAATGAACTATGTTCTTTGACTTATGAAGTTTTCAAAGCCATTACTAATAATGTTTATTTTATATAGATAAAACTTCGTTTTATTTTTGTTGCTTTATTTAGCGTTTGTATTATTTCAAAAGCGGTTGAGAGTAAGAACTATATTTTTGCACGTAACTTTAAAATGGCGACTATGGGGTCAACATCCTGCCTTGAACAGGATCACATAAGCCGGCAATTGCTCTTTGAGCAATAAGCCCGGCTAAAAAGCAGTTTAAAATACTATGCAACATTTTTGGTGCATAATGCGCTCCATACATCCGTAGTAGCTATTTTGGAAATGTTCACCCAACCGAAAATGTCCATGAATAGGAACACTGTGTATCAGTGACTTTTATATGTTTTAAATGTAATTCATGAAAACCCTTCTGCATTGTTGAAGGGGGAAATCAAATTGTTTGAAGGTCCAGATTTTTATGACCCTGTGTCAGATTTGTTATGCTCTATGTCGTTAAATGATGATCTTATATGTTTTTTTTTATTTAGAGATACATTAGTGTTTTAATTGACAAGGCAAAGAAGTCGTTTGCAGATTTTTTAGATGGAGGAAAATATTTTAATACATGTTCAACAGAGTTTGTTTTTTTAAGAATGTTTTTCCTGTTCAACAAACAATATTACAATTGAAGGATAATAAATGGGTGAGTTAGATTTTACACTGAAATATGTTGCCATGTCATCTGTAAATACAATTGAAAGTATTTTAATGATTAATAATAATGATACCAAAAACTGGCTAGTAAAAAGTGAAGACCAACAGAGGAACAATATTAATGCAGGTAGAAAAAACCGTAGAGCCTTTTAATCTGAAAATAAGATAAGGAATGAAGAATTATTTAATAATAGACATTTGCAAATTATAAAAGAAAAAGAAGAAAAGAACAAGAAGATAAAGGAAAAAATTAAGCTTAGAAAA